>NW_027506023.1:0-135067 GCF_021521415.1 Bidens hawaiensis | reverse complement strand
ACACAAGACAATTTAGTTCAACTAATTTAGATGGTAATGAAAAATCACATAGGCTGGAATCCTCAAAGTTTTAGTTATCAAATAGTTCGAAATAATAGTTATGGAACTGAGATCGTAAAATAAACACTTAAAAAAACCCGAACAGGACCCCTGACCCTTCTCAAGAAGACACTTATGGGTTTCTAATAAGTTTTAAGACACACCTGTTTTATAAATTAAACTCCCTTACGGTTATCTAATTAATTATGATATAGTACCTTTATAATGAAATCCTACCTTACAGCGCGGAAATCAAAGGTAATTTGACAAACTTAATTGATTCGCTAGACAATATTAATTAATCAAACTTAGACGGACTCCTTACGAATAACTAAATCTAGCAATCTTAATCAACAAAGGTCTAACAGTAACCTATTACCTTACAACTTTCTAGGTTAGCAACACACTTTTATTTGTTTGACTAATATTATTATTCCTATGATCTTATTCTAATTCAATAATAAACTTGTCAAGAACACAAAACAGTTGACCTAACAAAATCCTATCATATGAAAAACTCACCAAGGATTATGTGGAGTAAAAAACTAGAACAAACAAAACCAGGTATACATACGCATCAATCAAATAAAATCAAATAGTTTACTATATCATAAAACCATAACGAAAAGAAAACAATCTAACTAAAATCAAAACATCAACGATGGTTCATCATAAGCCTAGGCAGTTTATAAAGTTTAGCATAGAATCTTCAAATCAAGCATAACAATAGTGATAGAAAACATGGTGAAAAATAATAAAGACGAAAAATTAAAGGTGGTAAACCTGTAATATTCAATCTTGATTATAAGGCTCTTCACCGAACGTTTCCTTTCCATAAAAAACCGCAAATAATCTCGAATAATAGATCCAATAATCTCCAAATTCGTCTGATGGCTGTAGGGTATTTTTAGGTTATGGTTAGGGATGTTTATATAGTGAAACAAGGCTCAAAACTGATCAAAAATTGAAACTTTCCGGAATATTATGTAGTTGGTGCTGCGCGACCAGGTCTGCCCCCTTGGCCGCGCGACGTGGTCTATAGGGGGCCGGTCTGATCGGCCGGTCCGACCAGTTCTTCTTCCGGTTTCTTTCCTGATGCGTTCTGGCTTCTCGTTTAGGCTTATTTTGACTCGTTTTTCGTCCTTTTTAACCACGTTCAACTCCTGGAACTTACAAAACACAAATATGTTAGTAGTATACAAATATTAACTAAAAACGAATAAAAACTAATAAAATATTATATAAAATATACAAGGGAAATATATATATATATATATATATATATATATATATATATATATATATATATATATCATTATATCACATGACAACACCAAAACAAGTTTCTTCACACAGAAATTTGTCAACTGGAGTAGTCTGCTTGAAGAAATGAGTACCAAAGATCTAGCTCTCATGGCTATAGATGAAGAATCATCTAGAGAGAAGGAGATGGAGAATAATTTCAACAATGAAAATTATCAAATGGTGATGACAAGTGATATTTCAGCAAGTGCACAAACTGTAGCTGAAAAGGCATTCCATACTACTATTGATGAGGTAACACCTGAATTTTGTCAAAAATTGTGTTCTAATAACTGCATCATTGCTTTCTCAAACATCAAACTTGCAAACATTAAACTAATAAAACAAGTAGCTGAACTTGAATCAGTAGTTTCAAAATCCAAAGATGACATGAAAGTCAAACTAAATGAAAAGGAAAAAAGATATTTTGAAATTAAAACATGTTTTGTGTGATAAAGATGCTTTTGCAGAAAATTTGTTGAAAAAGTACAATGAGTGCAGCAAAACATTAGAACAAACTCAAGTAAACTGTGGTAAATTGATTGAATCAAGTAAAGGAATTGAGTAAGCAATCAAGCAATAATGTGAAATTTGGTATATGATATAATCATGCTTAGCCACCTCAGACTTATACTCCTATTACCCCTTACAATTGTGTTGATGAACTTGAGGAGGAAGCAATATTTCATAAACAAGTTACACAGTTTTTTTTACCAAATGTTGTTCCATTTAAACTTGCTAATCAAGATGAGATGGGAAACTGGTATCAAACAACTGATGCATCACAAGGGATCAAACCAATTTCACTTGCTGAATAGAATGATCAAAATTAGTTGTTGATAAAAACTCATCACAAGGTTCTCAAAACCTGGATGATTCAGCCAAATTCTTATTTCAAGGTTGAATTGGAAATTGGTATCAAACAACTGATTCACTCGATGGAGTGAAAGAGATTAGTATCACAACTTTGGATAGTCAAAAGTCAAATGTTGACCTCAATCCATCCGAATTGTCAAGAAAAACTGATGATTCAATCAAAACAATAGTTACGAATACCACAACAGTTGTTTCATCTCAAACAACTGATGTTCTATCAACAGTTTCAAAGAAAGTTAAACAAAATTGACTAGTTGCAACTACACCTGCATTTGTTCCTAGATCAATTTTAACTCAAGTTAAAAGAAATGATTATGAGTTCAATCAAACTGAAATTCATCCAACCTCTGTACCATACAAGTCAACAGGTATAGTAATTGTTGATAGATTTGGCGTGACTAAGAAAAAGAAAACTAAAAATGGATAAAAGAAACCTTTGTTTCGCAATCCATGTGATGTATGCAATAAAAACAATCATCTAACTGAAGATTGTAAATTTTAGAAAGCTGTTCATCACAATAAAACTGTTATAACCCTTGATGTGTTAATCAAAAGTCAAAGTCCTAAACCCAAGAAGAAAGTTCAGTTTGAAACTGTAGAAACACCTGTTACTATGGCCTTAAATAACATACCAAGTTCAAGATTTGTTCAAGTAACAGATGCTCCACCAACAAGGAACTTACCATAGAAAACTGTTGTTACAAATAATTAATCAACAGTTTCACAAAGTGCTGTGATCAATACATTAAGTTTGACTAAAGTTTAAACCATTATTTACCTAATAGTTTTGGGCGACGTCGCACTACGCGATGGACCAACCCGTGATTCGTCACGCTACGCGACATAACCTATATGGAATGGAGACACGTGTTGTACTACGTGTTGACTTGTGGCGTGCCATCAAGCAACCTGGCACGCCTCTGATTAACAAAGCGGTTGCGCTATGTGAAGAACCTAGTTCTTTCTCTGTCGTGGTATGCGACGGAGTGGAAAGATAGTTATAAAAGGGGGGCTCACGCCATTTTACACTTCACACCAACACACTCACAAAACATACTCATATCCTCGGTATGCGTGCCATGGTTTCGAGCCTTGAAATTCCAACGTTTTAAGCCATAGTAGGCAACCTAGAGTAGAAGTGCTGCTCGCCCAAGCAAAGGCGTTTAACTCCAAACACCCGTGTAAGGTAGGGGTTTCACTTAAGTTGTTATTTTATTATTATTAATTATATGACTTAGATCCTAGTAAGGGGTATAACCCAAACCTTTATCAATTTAAGATTTTATAAGCTTTATACATACAAGGGGTATAGTCATAATAATGTTTCTTCATGACTACGAAACATAAGATTTTACATACAAGGATTATAGTCAAATTGTTGTTTCTTTTCGAAGAAGAAACCTAACATAAATGTTTCTTCATGAAGAAGAAATAGAACAAATGATTGGTAGATAAACAGAAAGGCTACATGTCTAACTATATTATTCAACAAATAATCTATCAAGGTGTAAAGCTATCAAAAACAGACTAAGGGGTCTATAGCTGGATCAAGAGACGATTCAGGTATATATGTAAACCTATTATAGGTTAAGCACAATTCATTCATAAAGGTTTTTAAACAAGATCACCACATCATTCAGAATAAACAATCACAGGTGAAAACATTAAACTAGTACGTGAATATTGGCTTTTGGCCACACACATGCTCTGGGAAGTTTGCCACACCTCGGTCTAAATGTGTGGCTAAAGGTCGCTTTCGTCACACATTTGTTATTCATGTGACTAAAAACGCACCTGTTAGAACTAAAAACACACCTGTTAGAACCTTTAGTCACATAAATTAGATTTTTGTGACAAAAAATCACACATGCTGGAACCTTTAGCCACACTTTTTCAATTCGTGTGACAAAAAACATAGTTGTTCGAAACCGTTAGCCACACTTTCATAAAAAAAATGTGACTTTTACTAGCCACACTTAGTAAATTATGGCCAAATATGATCTACGCTCACAGTAGTTTGATAACGATGTGGTTAAAAACTAATACATATGGCCACACTTACGGGTATATGTGACCATAGAGTATTGCTTGTTAGCCACTTATAAGTTTTATGTGTGCCTAAAAGTTAACGGTGACAGCAAACAAAACGTGTGACCGTTGTAGTTAATGGCCACACTTTAATTGTTTCATATGTGGCTAAAAGCTTATACATATGGTCACACTTACGGGTTTATGTGACCACAAAGTAGCCACTTATAAATTTTTATGTATGGCTAAAAGCTAACAGTTACATTAAAACAAAAGTGTGACTATTGATAATTAATAGCCACATTCTAATTCTTTTGTGTGACCAACCAGACATCCACCCTTCAGTTACCAATCTGAACCCTAATCCTCAACTGATGCTAATACTTTCATCACTCATTAACATCGATTGAAGCTCATCTTGGTTAGGTAGGTGATTTATACTTTAATTTGGAGAAATTTAGGTTTTCGAGGGTTTTAATGGATATTGCTCCATATGTACTTGTTACTTGTCTGCAGTATTTCGTGAATGTAAGAAATTAGGTATTGGATTCAATCGATTAGTATTCGTTATAATTTAAACAATCTTGATACAAGTTGCAAGTGACGTTTTTCAATCTCTACCTTTTATCATTGTTGGATTTATATTTTTTAACGGGGTTTTTTAACATGATTAATTAGAACCCTAGAGATGTCATAAACATGTTAGGGTTTGAGTTTTGTTGAGAATCGTTGGCTGACAGATTCGTTCTCATTTATTGATTGGTCTGTAACTCGCTGATAAACGATGATTAGTGAACGATTGTTGATTTTAGGATATAGTATTCTGAGTCTAGTTTCCAGAAAGATAATTCTTTTAATTTTTGGATGATTGTTCAATATCTTTTATGATTTTACAAAAACATATGTTAAAGCTGATTCAGGGAGTTATATTCTGGTCCATTTTTCGGACACCATAATTCTCTAATGACAAACCCAAACGGGTTGGTTCCACTTCTGGAACTTAGTATTATGAGTTTAAAAGATAACCCATTTGGTCTTACACAATTTAGTTTAATGAGTTGACAGAACCATTAAATTAGTTTTTTTTGCGCAATTTGCTGAACTGTTAGTACTTATCTGTAATGGTTGAATTATTGTGAGTTTTATATGCATGATAAAAATATAATAAAAACTGTTTAAGAAACCTGATTCATATATCCTACTGTGGTAAATTTTGTAGAATTTATACTTAATATTTTCTTTGTGAAAACAATCAGTTTGTACATGTCAGAATCTGTCTCATGAACTGAATGATCATAAGATAAGTTGTATGATGAATATTTGGTTGCTTTGCCATGATATGATGTGTGGATATGTAAGTACCGAATCTGGATCACTACAATTATGATGTCAATATACAAGTATAGGTGCGAAATACCTATACTCGGTGATTCAAGAACACGATATAGAAATAAAGAGTAACACCGAATTGCTTCAAAACACACGTATATTATTGAATACGTCGGGTGCTTAAGCACTTACAATACTTGATCAAATAATAAGAATGAACAACCTTTAACCCTACACATCACATATCTATATTTAGGGAACCAACTAGCTAGACGGCCCAAAACAACCATAAGCCCACCGAAAACTCAAGAGTAGTTCTCGGCTCACATGCTAACCCAAAACCCAAGCCCAAACAAAGTAAACCAACATCAAACTAAGCTCAAACCACAAAACTAGGCCCAACAATCTCCCCCTTGGTTTGTAGCTTTATCTTTAATCGTGCTCCATGTAATCTATATCAGCATCCTTCAATGCTCCAGCCTAGAATTTGTTGTTGATGATGGACGCAACCATGCTCGTGTACTCTTTTGCGGATGCTTCAAAGAGTGGATAAGCGGTAATCTGAAACCTGCTAAGAGTTTTGATGTCCTTATCTCCAAATTTCAACAAATCTTTGGGGTCAACGAACCGGTATTAACCTTTCCCTTTTTGCAGTTTAATAAGGACTGTGGTAGTGACGGAGTCATAGAACCAGAATCTCATATTCTCCAATGTACCATCAGGAATAGCATCTGGTACTGGAATGTAGGTAGCTTTCTTTGTGGGAGGCCACATCACATTCACCATTGTTTTTCCCGTCCTTGGGTCTTGAACTCCCTTTGCTTTCTTCATGAAGGATTCGGCAGTCTTCATATGCGGGAAACCTCGATCGACTTGTCTTCTCAGAAATTCCCAGAAGTCTATACCACGTTTATCATTTGATGGATTTGTAAATGGAGCATTTATCAAGTCACTCAAATCCACTTTTGTCCAGGAACCGAAGTCTTTCATCTTCTTATAGTATTCAGTTTTTCCTGACCTTATCTTAACCCACCACATGCTCTTGTCTACATCGAAACCCCAAGAAAGAACTCCAGATCGATCACCATATCTGTCAGAGAACCCCTATTCAAGAGTAACAACAAACCTATCTGGGTGATCCGATGATACAACATTCTGATCTGAATTCTTCATCACCAACAGTTTCTTCTTTCTTTTTTCGAGTAATTTCTTCTTAATTCTGCCTGATTTCTCTTCGGTGACTGGTGGTGCTTCCAGGTATTCCTTTAAAGACTCTGATTCCTCTTGTCTGCTAATACCAGTGTTGTCTACTGGACGATCAGTGGAATCTTTATTTTGATACAATACATCTTCATTACTTTTGAACTCATCTCCAAATTTCTGAAATAGCTTTTGTTGGAGATCGAGATACATTGCTGTCAAACCTCCCATGCCAGACTGCAACTCTTTAATCTTGGAGTCCTTGTCTGAGTTGCTGGCCTCAAGTTCCTGAATACGAACATCCTTGACCGCCGAATACTGCTCGAGTTGAAAGACTCGTCGTTGTAGTGCATGAACATCTACAGGTGCATCCTCAAGAACCACACCTTTTCCCTTGTTCTGAAAGTAGCTCTCTTGCATAGCAAGGATTTGGGCAACCTTATCTGAAGCACCTGAGCTTTATTGACCCTGATTAGATGGGCCAGATGAACTAGAGGGAATATCTGAAGGATTTGAGTATGGAATTTCTGTCTCGAAATCAAAATCATCAACAAAATAACCAGTCAGCAGATCCTGGAAAAATTGATCAACAATAGGTGCATTTGGTTCAGCTTGCGTTTCTTGAACATATGATTCTGGTTGATCAGTGTGTTGTTCTGGGCTAGTGGTTGATTCTGGTGCAGGTGTGGGTGTTGGAGTAGTTGTTAGTGTAACAGTGGTTTTTTCGACTTCACCATCCAGCTCGCTGGATCTCAAATCATCCCTTTTTCGCTTACGATGGATAAGATCAGCAGCTGGTTCTTCAACATAGTCTTCCTCAATCTCTTCAGTAACTGTCTGATGAGGCTTCAGATCAGTTGACTGAAATAAGAGTTTAGCAGCTTCAAGAGCTCTTATTCTCTCATCATCAGTAAGAGTGACTGATTCACGGTGTTCCTCTTCATCTTCTTCATCATCCGAAATTTCAAACGCTGCAGCACGTTGTTGAGCGGGTGCTACATGCTCATCAGCAATATGTGCCCTAATTGGCTCAATCTCAGTCTCAGCAAATCGTCCGAATTTTACCAGAGCATGAAGGCCCCGATAAACAATCTTGGCCCCCTTCCTGTTTTGTTTCATCAACCCAAAAGTATTGGGTACCAATGAATTCATATCCAATGTCTCAACAGACTTAACCAGTGCGGTGTAATAAGAATCAAAGATCATCTGTAGGAACCTAGGATACATCAAGAACATCTCCTTCTTCTCTGCCTTTAGGTTGCTCATCATTTCATTGAAGACAAACTTGGAATAATTGTAATTCCAATCCATGATCAGAGCAACAATAGCAGACGTCTGAGTGTGACTAATCTCATCTGAACCTCCCTTCCTCCCCGAGATATATGTAAAGAACGTGTGAAAAAGGTATCTCCAATACGGGTGGAACAACTTCTTGATTGCGGGAGGATAAGTACCTTCGTAACCCATTCTTGTAAGAACTTCAGTAACTTCAGCAGTAGCATACTCTGTCGGGTAATCAGGTTGATCTCCGAACATAAGAACTTCTCTAATAATTGTCTCTGTGATAACAATGGGCATCTTCTGTACTTTGGAGTCAATAGACATGACTCCATCTGGTCCTTGTGAGTTTATTGACGCATTATTCCAAAAATCGGAGATCATCTTCTTGCATATGACAGGATTCTCTCGTAGTGCTTGAGAGATCCTGCAGGGGTTGAGTCCGACTATCATCGATTTGAATTCCTTGTGGGTCATAGGTGGATCATACAAGTATCCAGCCACATTGTACGAGTCAGCAATCTTTAGCGGATTTTGATCAGCCATTTCTACACCAAACAGATCAAGTTAGATAGCCAATATACTAATTTGATAAAAATTTGAACAAATTTGTCCATGGATTATATATCAATATGGTCCATAATACTGTAACGGGTCCAAGTTTATCGCACATTATTAACATGAGCCCAAATAAAACTCATATGACAGCCTGAATGATATTAAACTGGCCCAAGTTCACACCACTGTGTAGGTTTGGGCCCAGTCAGTGAGAATAAAGCCCAGCAGGGAAGATCTCGGTCAAAGAGGGGTTCTCGGTCAACGACTGAGATTTCGGTCAACAAAGTCAAAGAATTTTGACTGAGAACTGAGATTTCTGTAACGTGTTCTCGGTCAACGAAAGTCAAGGTAATTGACCGAGAACTGAGTTTTCTGTAAGGTGTTCTCGGTCAACGAAAGTCAACCGAGAACCCTTGACATCTGGTGACAGAAAACTCTTGGGTTTCCGCATTGGGAAACGTGCAGTCATCTTCAACCACCGAGATCCCTACACAAACCTCCATTAAACCTGCAACAACTCACAAATAATCAACCGAAAACCCTTAATTAAACCCTAAGAAATCCACCAGAATTCCTAAATAATCAAGAATCCACTTTGATTCATCAAATTATCGAACAAATCAGGTTACAGTAGTCTTAGTTAATCCAATGTCAGTACATGAATCCCAAATCATCCTTGTTCAGTACCTGTTAAGCAATGAAATATACTTTGAAGATGATTAGAAGAGATGAGAAGGGTTTCGGCTTAGATGCTTGATAAAGAGAAAGCCTTTAGTAAATTGATAAGTATACATTTTAATATACACAGTAACTCCCTTTGAATTATTAAGATCGGGATCAAATTTCAGTTTTTAGAGAAACACGCTGCCCTTTTATGAAAAGATCCGAACATGGAACCATATCGTTTAAGAGGCTGTCACAAGGATCCATGTTCAGCGTTATTATGACAAAAAGAGACAGGTTGATAACAGGTATAACATACTTAGCATGATTTTCATTGCATCAATGATATGATAAGGTTCAGTTCGGCATAAAGCTTAGATGGACATCACTCATGGACCTGTGGTGCCTCCTCTCTCTTCTCAAAGTGTATTTGGCTTTCTCCAGATCACCCCAATTTGACTCCAACCCCCTAGTGCTTGATCAAAAGATTTTTATAAACGCAAAATTTTTAGGCTTTAAGGTTGAACGTTGGATTTAGTGCTAGTAAACTGACAAACCTTTCATTCGAGACATGACAGGACTTACTTGTGTGCCCCCATCTCTGTAGTTCTAGTTTGTCCCTTTAAGCCTCTTAAAGATAATTTAATAATAGATAAATAACTCATGAATAACTCTTTTGTTGAATTTTTTTAGAACATAAAAGCACAATATTTTTGGTGATCAAAACACTAACGGGCTCGTGTATGACTGGGTAATTGCTTTTCTGCCTATCATTCGGAGAGATGTACCTGGAGACATGCACCTGTCTTCAAAATAACTCTCCACATTAAGTTTAGCAAATTTAGTTTATATCACTTCAACTTTTACGCATCATGGAAAGCTACCATACAATATCAATGACTATTCTAGATCCTTTTAAGTTTAATAACTTCACCCGTTAGGCACACAAAAACAAGTTATCTATCAATTTCCAAAGGTTGGATCAATTTTCATTTGAAAATATTTTGAGACTTCTAAAAAGCTGTTAACTGAATAGTAATATCATTTCCCACGGAGTTACATAAAGCAAGCGTGTTGAGTATTCAGTCACCCCGGTCACTGTCAAGCATTTAGGTAAATGGCTGTCCTGTATGACCAAAAGTGGTTAACTGGACCAACCATGCATAGATATGCATGTCCTTCCAGCTCAGAGTTTCCGACATAATTTTAAGTGAGAGAGTACAAAACACAAAATACATCATAATCTCCCCGTGTGCTTTCAGTCGTTGGGTAAATGGTTATCCTGTAAAACTACAAGTAGAACACCGGACCAACCATATACAAATATATGTCCTTCGGACTTGAGCAACCGACATAATTTTAAGCGAGAATGACTCTTGAAATTTTTTTTTTAAACAACGCACACACACTATTTTTGAATTTTTGATTTTTCTCCCCCCTAAATTTGTGCAAGAATAACGAGAATGTACAAATTTACACCCAAAAAGACTCAATCCTCAAAACGAAGCATTTTAAGAAAACCCACAAGCACATTAAATTTGGCTGTTCCGACAGGTTTTCTAAATAAGTCCGCCACATTGTTGTCAGTGTGGACTTGTTCAAGGTGAATTAATTTTCGATCGAAACAGTCACGAATGAAATGAATTTTGATGTCAATGTGCTTGGTTTTGGAGTGTTGAACGGGATTTTTCACACTGGCAATGGCCGCATCATTATCACAAAAAATAGGAGTGTCAAGAAATTCCAAACCGTAATCCAGCAGTTGGTTTTGCATCCAGATAACCTAAGAGCAACAAGCATATGCAGCAACATACTCTGCTTCGGCAGTCGAAGTAGACACCGTCTGTTGTTTCTTGCACTGCCACGAAATGAGACGGTCTCCTAGAAACTGGCAACCAGCTGATGTGGATTTCCTGTCAATGTCATCTCCACCATAATTGCTATCAGCAAAAGCATAAAGATCAAATTCTAATTGTTTGGGATACCAAAGACCTAACTTTGGTTGTCCCTTCAGATATCTAAAAATACGTTTAAAAGCAGTTAAATGAGAGAGTTTTGGATTAGCCTGAAACCGAGCACACTGGCAGACTGCAAACAAAATGTCAGGACGACTTGCTGTCAGATACATCGGAGACCCGATGATCGATCTGTAGTATGTTTGATTTACGGGACTCTCATCAGGATCAGATGACAAAAGTGGTCTGTCCGCCATGGGAGTATTGGCACTCTTTGAATCTTGAAACTCGAACTTTTCTAACTTATCCTCAACGTACTTCCCTTGATGTAGTAAAATTCCTTCAGTGCTCTGTCGAACCTGTAGCCCCAGAAATGTAGTCATCTCACCCAACGAACTCATTTAAAACCTCTTCTTCATTACACCCTCAAATTCTGTACACAACTCAGTGCTGGTGGATCCAAAAATGATGTCATCAACATAAATCTGGACAAGAATCAAGTCTTTTCCGACAGTTTTCCAGAATAGAGTTTGATCGATGGTTCCACGCCTGTACCCATGATCAAGAAGATGCTTGGTCAGTGTAGCATACCACGCTCAAGGAGCCTGATGTAACCCATACAAGGCCTTGTATAGCTTGTAGACGTGATTTGGTTTTTTAGAATCAACAAAATCGGGTGGCTGATCAACATAAATCTCCTCCTTAACCTCACCATACAGAAACGCAATCTTGACATCCATCTGATATACTGTGAACCCCATATATGATGTATAGGCCAGAAAAATTCTAATTGCCTCAAGTCTAGCCACTTGAGCATAGACTTCAGTGTAATCTAATCCCTCAACCTGACGAAAACCTCGAACTACCAATCGTGCCTTATTACGAACAATAACCCCTGTTTCATCTTGATTGTTTCTAAAAACCCATCTAGTGTCAAGAGCTTTCTTTCCTTCTGGCAGTTTAACCAATCTCTAAACCTTCAACTTATCAAACTGATTTAACTCTTCATGTATCGCATCGACCCAACTTGGTTCTTGAAGAACCATTTCTACATTTTTAGGTTCAATTTGAGAGATGAAACACGAAAGCATACAACTGTTTATGTGTCCTGTTTGGCTTCTGGTGGACACTCCCGCTTCAACTGAGCCTATGACATTTTCAGTCAGATGATCTTTCTGAATTCTTGATGGAATTAACAGTTCAGAGACATCACCGGTATGTTGCAGATTTGACAAGTTCTCAATATCATCAACAAGAGGGTTTTTCCATCCAGATGTTGCCGTGTTGTGAGAGTTTGAGGTGCCGGCGACATATTCATTTGGAATGTCATCGGGAAACAAAGTGCTCCCGAAGATCTGACGAATAGAACTCTCCCCCTCAACATCGGTTGCATTTTCACTTGTGTTTTGCGAGCATTCTGGTTTTGGAGTTTTGTTTGACTGACTGTCAGTGGCAGGTGAAGCATCATTCGATTATGCAACATCATCATCAATCAGTGGAGAAATATGAGACACAGTCTGTGGAATTTTTTTTTGCAACTTCCACCGTGGGATCAGATGGGGGTTCAGAGTTAATGATTGGAAACACATTGAATGGTTTGAAAAATTCATTGTAATCGAATAATCAATCGGGACCAACACGAGCATCAGTCTCATTTTCTTCCAGCCAACGAACCTCATAAGACTCTATAATCTGTTTGGTGGACTTGTTGTAAACCCTGTAAGCTGTATTTCTCGCGTATCCGACAAAATAACACTCATCGGCTGCAACCCCAAACTTTGGAGTGGTTTCGAGATTCAGTAAAGTACACGGACAACCAAACGCTCTGAAATGTGCAACCGTGGGTTGATGACCGTAGACAATCTCATAGGGAGTTTTCATCTTCGATTTGTTGATTATCACCCGATTATGAACATAACATGCCGTGTTGACAGCTTCTGCCCAAAAGAACAATGGCAATTTGGAATCATACAACATTGTTCTTAAAGTTTTGATAAGTGTTCGGTTTCTTCTTTCAGCCACACCATTTTGTTGAGGAGTTAGTGGGGCGCTGTACTGACGAAGCACCCCTTTTTCTGAGCAAAAATGATTCAAAGTCGCATTCTTGAACTGTGTTCCATTGTCACAACGGATTCCCTTCAGCCTTAGATTCAGTTGATTTTCCATGAGTACAATAAACTTCTTGATAAGATCTGCAGTTTCACTCTTATTTGACAAGAAAAATACCCATGTAAAACGTGAGTAATCATCACTAATAACAAGACAATAAGAGCTAGGAGACAGACTCAGAACATGAACTGGCCCAAAAAGTTCCATATGAAGTAGTTGAAAAACAGATGAGACGGTGTTAATCAATTTTGGCTGATGAGATTTTCGATGATGTTTGCCCAAAGCACAAGCCACACATTTTTCAACAGTCACAAAATCCTTGATTGGTAAGCCACACACTAAATTGTTTTTAGCAAGACGATTTAGATTTTTTATATTAGCATGACCAAGCTGACGATGCCAAAGCATATTCCTTTGATAAAATCCGTAGTAAGGAATGTACGGACGATGTGGACAATTTCTGGCAATATGACCAGGAGTGCCATAGTTAAAACATGTCTGGCATTTTATGAAGAATTCATTCTGGGCAGCTCCTTGTCTGGACTGGTTGTGTGGACCAGTCTGCTTAGATTTGCGAGAATTCATATTCCCATTTTTGAACTTATCACCATGTTTGTCATTAGAGCATCCCTCCTTAACAAACTTAGGCGCAACATATTTTTATGATGTTTTTGAAATTTTTGAAATTTTGGTCTTATTAGGAACCACATTATTAAAGTTTAATGTCTCAACCGAATCAACCAAACAAGAATCCTTGCTCTTTAAAACAGATCCCACACAAACAGTCGGAATAACAGAATTCAAAAAAGGAAGTTCTAAAGAAACATTAGAAACAAAATTATTATCGAAATCAAAGCTAGGGTCGTCATCCTCATCAGTCCACTCCTTCACAATTACTTTTTCTGCACATGAAGTAGACACATTAGAATCGTTCATACTTGAAGTAGATGGACCGACATTTGCACAACCGGGTCCGTCACTCTTGTCTTGTTTACCATATTTCATGTCCTTTATCTTTTCTTCCTATTCTTTGGTGACAGGGGTAGGGACATAATTTTGGTTATAAGGTGGGGGAACTTGACTAAATCCTATCCCCTCACCTTCATTTTCTTTCCACCACAACTGATTCTCAATCATTGAGTTGACAACTTTACTGGAGCCTTCGAATTTTTAAAATTTAAATTCAGCCTTTTCAAACTTGCTAGTTAGATTTAAGATTTCAGACTTGGACGCCTCCAATTTAGCAGTCAACTCAGCGATTTCTTGTTTAGCATCAAGATGGTGACAGCTCTTTATGCTAAAATCAGACTTAAGTTTTTTAATGTCTTTGTTAAGAGATTCTATTTTATCTATAAAACCCTTTTCATTTTTCTTAAGTTTAAAATTCTCTGATTTTATTCTTTCCATATCTCTGCTTAGACTGTGATTATGAAGTTTATACATTTCTTATTTCTCACCACAATTTAAAGAACATGGTTGAAAACGTACCTCAGATGAGTCCGGAGAAGTGAACGCCATGTATGCAAACTGGAACTCCTTGACCTTCTCCTCAACAATGTTTTCCTCTTCAGAATCTTCAACTGTTTCGAAACTTGCAGTTTGATTTTCAATGTTAAGCGCAGCCATCTGACCTTCCCATGAGAACGTTTGAGCAACCATACCTATTTCACCGTTTCCAGAACTGCCTCCAACTTCACCCCTAGCATTTCCAACTGGAACCAATGCCCTTTCCGTATTTCGATCCTTAGCTGGATTACTGCATTCACGAGCAAAATGACCCGGCTCGTGACAGTTGTAGCACCTGAGGGTCTCTTTGTTAAAACCCACCTTTTGGTTATTAGGCATGTTCCAGTTATTTCTACCCGTCCTCTTAGTAAACTTCTTTGCACGAAAAACTGCCATGGCAATTTGCCACGAGATATCGATTTCTTCAAAATCATCGGGATGAATCTGATCTAGTTCAGCAGTAACCACCGGTTGAACCAAGTCTCCGCCCAAAAAGGCATGATAGCAACTCATAAATTTCGCCATTAGAGCGATATTCTCTTGAGTTTCTTTATATATGGTGGGAATATGGCTGGAGTTTAGACTTGGAGTGGTGTTACCAGAATCATTTGTAGACTGACCAGATTTGGTGAAAAATACTGGGGCTGGAGTAGGTGAATTAGATGATGATGATTGACCGAGGGTGGATGAAAACATCTGGAAGTTTCCCTGTGGAACAGTGAGAAGCTATCTTGAGACCTGTGGGCACTGTTAGACGCAATGTTATATCCAGTAGCACTATAAGAACTAGCATGATTTTTCGCCCGTTGTTTATCATCCATATCACAGGCTTTAATAGTGGCAATCATTTCAGTCATGCTCATTCTGTTAAGGTCTTTAGTCTTTTTGATAACTGCAACATTCATGTACCAATTTTTCGGTAGAGAATTCACCAATTTGTTGTTAATTTCTGAGGTTTGTAGAAAGATTCCTGCAGTTCTTATAAATACGAGAGATATAAACCTTTGAAGTTGAGATTCCAATGTTTCTCCCAAAACATGATTGAGCATGTTAAAATTTTGTCGCAGCAGATCTTGGCGACTTCTCTTCATATCCTCATTTCCCTCATAAACTTCTATTAGTGCAGCCCACAACTCCTTAGCCGATTGAAGTTCCTTAAACTGAAGGGCAATCTCGGGTGAGAGTGCCATAGTTAGAGTTGAAAGAGCTTTCTCATCTTCTTCAACTTTGGCAAAGTCATCATCATCATATAGAGCAACTGGTTTCACAAGAACCTCGGCTGAACCATCCCTTTGATAGGTGATCCTTTGAGGTACCCTTACAATGCTTTTCCAAATTTTTGAATCTTTCATCTTGGCATAGTGTTCGAAACGGAATTTCCATTCACTGAACCCCTCGTGGGACAATAGGCGGGGTATACGATTAGCAGTGCCCATGATGGAATCAAGTTCTTGGTTAAGTGACGAGTTGATGGAACTGCTGCCATTAGTTAACTGGGCCATTTTAATTCAAGTCCAAATAAGATAAAGTTTAATTTAAAAATTTATGTCCAATTAAGGGTCCAAGACTAACAGGCCCAAAGAAACAGACTGGGCCAAGAATGCGTTGAACATGTGATGACCAAAGTTGACCGAAAACTCAAGTATAATGAGCTTTGAACGAAAACTCTGGTGTTGACCAAAGATTGACCGAGAACTCAATTTGTTGACCAACTAGTGACCGAAAACCACTCTTGGCTGACAACTACGAGGATCCGAGAACACGCAGTCACCAAGAACAATACTTAGCCGAGAACAAGCAGTCACCGAAAACAATAATTAGCCGAGAAATATTGATTTTTGAGAACTACCGAGGCCGAAAACCAAAAAATCTTCAACTAATTTGTAACAAATTTCCAAATAAAGTGGGATTTGATTTAATTTCCAAGTCAAATCCAATCTTTATCCAAAAATAGTCCAATCTTCTTCTCCGAACACTGCCTCGCTGGAAAAACTTAGATACCACAGGATAAACTTATTCTCGAATCTCTGATATCACAATTACGAGCCTGAATAAGGTCTAAGGCTTTTATACCAATTGTAAGTCCCGAATCTGGATCACTACAATTATGATATCAATATACAAGTATAGGTGTGGAATACCTATACTCGGTGATTCAAGAACACGATATAGCAATAAAGAGTAACACGGAATTCTTTCAAAACACACGTATATTATTGAATACGTCGGGTGCTTAAGCACTTACAATACTTGATCAAATAATAAGAATGAAAAACCTTTAACCCTACACATCACATATCTATATATAGGGAACCAACTAGCTAGACAGCCCAAAACAACCATAAGCCCACTGAAAACTCAAGAGTAGTTCTCGGCTCACATGCTAACCCAAAACCCAAGCCCAACCAAAGTAAACCAACATCAAACTAAGCTCAAACCAAAAAACTAGGCCCAACAGGATACATGTTAGGACTTTTGGTACTGTTGACATTACTTATTATCACTAACGATTCGTCAGGTCAAGTTTGTGTTTGTGTTTGAGTTCATACGTGGGTCTTAGAGTCATGTGTTGTTTAACATACTCTCATAACTTAAAACACTTGTACTAGGTAACAGTTAGCGAGTCAAATGCATTCATTTGGTTTTGAGAAAACTCTATTACACGCGACACTAGGTTATGGATTGAAAACACGGACATGCTTACATACTGGTTTTGAAAACACTAAACGTTTGCCTATACTTGTTTTCTGGATTGAAAACACAAAACGTTTTGATGTATTGGTTATGTAACCTGCTGAAACGGGCAAAACGAGCTGAAATGCTGATTTTTTTTATGGCTGAATTGCTGCAAAACTGGTTAAAACGCGTTAAAATGATATGTTAAGTGCTGAAACGAGCTGTTAAGTGCTGAAACGAACTGAAAAATCGCTTAAACGAGCTGTTTAACATGTTGTTTGCTTTAAAAACGAGCTTTAAGTGCTTAAACGAACTAAAAACTCGTTGAAACGAGCTGTTTAACATATTTGCTGTAAAAACGAGCGGTTAAGTGCTGAAATGAATTGAAAACTCGCTGAAACGAGCTATTTAGCATGCTGTTTGGTGTTAAAACGAGTTGTTAGGTGTTGAAACGATCTTATAAATTGTTGAAATGAGCCAACACGAGTGTTCACACTCGATGAGTTGGGTTTCATTTTAGGCTTATTTCTCAGTTTATTTTGCTAAACGTTGACATGGGAGAAAACGTTTTAGTTTTTTTTTCTTTTTTCGTTTTTAACTTATGATTTTTCTTATTAATTTTTTTGAATTTTTTCTAAGGTGTTTTTAGTTAAGATTAAAAATCCTGAAAAATAATAATAAAAAAATCATAAGTCAAAATATAAATAAAAAAAAAAGTAAAAAAACTAAAACATTTTCTCCATTGTCCTTGTTCAAATACAAAAAAACAAACGACCTGAAACCCGTTTTGACCCGTTCCTACCTTGACCCATTTTGACCAGGACCCGTTATGACCCGAACCTTTTGACCCTGACCCATTCCGACCCGAACCATAACCACCCTTTTTTTATTAACCCGTTCCGAACCTGACCAGTTTCCACCCTAACCCGTTCCGACCCATAACCCGTTTCGACCCAACCCAACCTATTTGCCACCCCTATGTTTAATGTATATCGACGGGTTAGGTAAGTTGTACCTCTTCATACACAATTTAAAAAAAATATTCAAAAATAATAATAATAAAATCATAAGTCAAAATATAAATAAAAACGGAAAAAGTAAAAAAACTAAAACATTTCCTCCGTTGTCCTTGTTAAACAAAACGACCCGAAACCCGTTTTGACCAATTCCGACCTTGACTCATTTTGACCCGGACCCGTTATGACCCGAACCTTTTGACCCTGACCCGTTCCGACCCGAGCCATAACAACCCTTTTCTTAACTGACCCGTTCCAACCATGACCTGTTTCGACCCATAACCCGTTTCGACCCAACCCAACCCATTTGCCACCCCTATGTTTAATGTATATCGGCGGGTTAGGCGAGTTGTACCTCTTAAGACACAATTTAAAATTATATGCATAATGGGCCATTAGAGATTTCAAGTCCCAATATGGTCCATTAGGACATGTATGACTTGTTTTTGTCTATTATGGTCTAATATGACTCCCTATAACACGATATAACATTTAAATATCTAATGTTACAGATCACATGCCATAATGGGCCACTAAGAGAATTCAAGCCCTAATATGGCCCATTAGAGCGGCTATGACATAAAAAATGCTATAATGGGCACTAACACCAGCAAGGCCCAATAAGACCTATTGATGAAAGTATCTCATGTTATCGGCCATTAACATCTAACTATGAATAATGAAATTCCTATACAACCTACTTAGAGCAACTATGATGTTATAAAGGCTATAATGGGCCACAAAACACCAGTTGAGGTCCAATAAGGCCCATTGATGAAAGTATGACATATTATTAGGCGTTAACCAAACTATGACTCACTAAACTCATATTCAACCATTTTAGAGCAACTATGATATTATAGAGACTACAATGGGTCACTAACAACAATCAAGGCCCAAGACGGCCCATTAATGCAAAGTATGACGACCAACTATGACTCACTACCCTCCTATACAACCTGTTAACGTAACTATGACATGATAGAGACCATACTGGCCATTAACAACAATCAAGGCCTAATATGGCCCATTAAAAAATTATGACATGTTATTGGGCGTTGACACATGTCTATGGCTCACTACACTCATATACAACCCTCTTGTAGCATTGGGGACATGATGGATGCTATAATGGCCACTAATACCAATCAAGGCCCATTGATGAATGTATGACATGTTTTGGGCGTTAACATCTAACTATGACTAATGATAGTCCTATACAAACTTCTTAAAGCAAGTATGACGTAACCAAGGGACACTAACATCTAACTATGACTAACGATAGCAAAATAAGGCCAATTGACGAAAGTATGGTGTGTTTCAGGCGTTAACACCTAACCATGACTAATGACACTCCCATACAACTCTTTTAGAGGAACTGTGACATGATAGATGATATAATGGGACACTAACACCGATCAAGAACTAGTATGACCCACTAATGAACGTATGGTTTATTGGGCGTTAACACTGATTACTACACTCTTATACAACTCTTTTAGAGCAACTATAAATATCACTTGTATTTATTTTATATGTTTTTATATTTAAAATACAATTTCTTATATTATTTAAGGTTTATTTAGTTGTTATATATATATATATATACATATATATATATATTTACACTAACAACTCTTTATTTTAATTATTAAAAATAAAAAACTTTAATTCTATTTAGTTCCTATTAATTTCACTTCCCTCAAAATTTCAAATTAAAGTCACCCCCTCTTTTCTTCAAAATATTTTGAATTACCCTCTCATTTTTAAATCTAATTTGACCACATATTTAACCAACCTATTTTTTCTTTCTCTTCATTACTTCTTCTTCTTCTTCTTCTTCTTCTTCATCTCTCTACACCCACCATAATCCATCATCCTTAATTCTCTAACTCACTCAATTCTTAACCAAATCTTTTGATTCCGGGCTCTAATCTTATTATTTTTGCCAGAGGAATTCACGTGTGGTGTCTGTTTCCATCAATTCTATCTTGATTTTTTCCGGATTCGTGTTGAGTGTGAAAAACCCTAAGAACCAAGTTTGGGGATTTTCAATTTTAAGTGTTATTTCTTGTAATTGAAGCTTAGTACATCTTCTTTCATCTCTAAAAGTTTGATTGATGAATTAGAATGTTAGAGATGTCATAAATATATTAGGGTTTGAGTTTTGAAGAAAACAGTTTGCTGACAGATTCTTTTCGTTTATTTATTTGTATTTAACTTGATGCTAAATGATGATTATTGAACGATTGTTGATTCTAGGATATAGTAGTATGAGTCTAGTTTCCATAAAGATAAAGTTTGTAATTTTTGGACGAGTTTTGAATAGTTTTTATGATTTTACAAAAACAATGGTCAAAGCTGATTCGGGGAGTTATATTATGGTCTGTGTTTCCGACACCATAACTCCCTAATGACAAAACCAAACGGGTTGGTTCCAGTTCTAAAAATTAGTATTATGAGTTTTCAAGACAACCCAATTGGTCTTGCATAATTTGGATTATTGAGTTGATAGAACCTTTAAAAAAGTTTTTGTTGTGCAATCTGCTGAACTGTTGGTACATACCTGTAATGGTTGAATTATTGTGAGTTTTTGTATGCATGAGAAAAATATAATAAAAATTGTTTGACAAACCAAATTTATATATTCTACCGTGGTAAATTTTGTAGAGTTTATATTTAATCTTTCTTAGTGAATAAAATCAGTTTGTACATGCTATAATCTATCTCGTGAACTAAGTGATCATGAGTTAAGTTGTATGATGAATGTTTGGTTGATTTGCCATGATACTATGTGTGAATACATGTTAGGACTTTTTAGTACAGTTAACATTGATTATTATCACCAACTTTTCGTCGATTCAAGTTTGTGTTTGTGTATACATTATGTCTAATGTGATTGTGCGTGATAGTCGTTGTGCTATGCGTGGACGTACCACGTTACCTAGGAAGGGTGAAAACCATCATGGTGGGGCATCACTTGCTGGATCACATGAGGATGGTGTTGGTAGTGGCGATGTCGATGGTCTACAAATGTATACTTGTGGGACACACGTCATCTATCGTGCCTCGGGATACCTCTAGGAAGAAATTTATTGTAAAGATTGGGATAGACATGTTTTTAGTTTTAACATTTTCATTATTTATGTTACAAATATACTTACTTGGTTATTTCAATATTATAGGTTTTTGAGTCATGATATTCATATATAGAAATATCATAAAAATACTAATCGAGCACTATGATGAACATTGGGCTACATTCAGAATGGTGCCAAAGAATGTGATCGTTCGTATGTTTGCTCGTTTTCGGGTAATATATTAGTTAATTATTTTATATCTGCTTGGTTTGGTTCGATTCGGTTTAAAAGTTATACGGTTTTGTTTTGGTTTACATAAATCAAAAACCGTTACCAACGGTTTGGTTTATGGTTTGACGAAAAACTGCGGAAACCGGACCGTGAACACCCCTACTTGGCTTTGAGGTTTCGCCTCACATTAACCCTTTACTAGTTATGATGCTAATATTTTAACAAATTTAGGTTCAAAAAGTTAGAGCCGAAATGGAAACATAAAAAGAAAATGAAAGGAAGTCAAGAAACGAGTTGGAAGAATGAGTGCAACGAAGGAACAAATGGAAAAATAACTTAAGGCAAATGAAGAAAGGAGGCAAAAACAATTTGATGAGTTTATGAGAAAGTTTGAGGTCGGTAGTAATTAGTAGTAGTTTTTAATATTTTGAATTTATAACTTATTAGTGAAGGTTTGGTAATGTAACTCGTTTTGAATTTATGTTATTGGGTTTGTTAAACTTATGAAATAGCCACATTTATCTATGTGTGACCAAAAGTATGATAATAGCCACACTTTATATTACAAAAGCATTATGTGTGACAAACGGTAAGACAATGGCCACACCACAAACTACAAAAGAGTGTTTGAGTGGCAAGTTCACATTTTTAGCCACATTGACATAACCTCCAATGTCTATATGATATGACTAGCCACATATGTGAGGCCCCGTTACCGGTGCCTCACGTTTAGACGTTGGATTTACTAATTAACATAGTTCTAATGATCAGAGTTAAATAAAACATACGCGGAATATATAGACTTTCATAAAACATACATAATAATCCATAACTTGTCTTAATAAACATACTGCCTTTAAAACATAACTAAATAAATGTCTTGGGTCTTCCGATGCCAGCCTCTTATTCAATGCCACACGCTCCCCTCAAGCGCGCTGCCTCATCCTACTCACCTGCGTGCATATTAAAAGTCAGCTACGCTGAGTGAGTTCTAGTTAATACAATCGACATACAATACGTTCTTATATTACATACTTGCCCTTCTTTACTTTCTTTCATACATACGTAAGTATATATTTTCATTCTTACTCTTACACTTTCTTTCTTTCATACTTCATATTTTATCTTTCTTTATATACTTACTTCTATGTTTTAAAGAGCCTTTCGCCCTATCCTCACAGAAATTATTAGCGTCTGCCACCCTTCTTCACATATATTATTAGGGTCTGCCACCCTTCTTCACATATATTATTAGGGTCTGCCACCCATCTTCACATATATTATTAGGGTCTGCCACCCTTCTTCACAAACATTATTAGGGTCTGCCACCCTACTTCACAGATATTATTAGGGTCTACCACCATTTACCGTCAATTCCCTTCATATCCGTCAATTCCTTTTCATTTATATATATTTACATACTTTCTTTCGTACTTATATTCTATAACGTACATAC
Organism: Bidens hawaiensis; assembly: GCF_021521415.1. NCBI lineage: Eukaryota > Viridiplantae > Streptophyta > Magnoliopsida > Asterales > Asteraceae > Bidens > Bidens hawaiensis. The sequence continues at coordinate 111,765 of NW_027506023.1, read as the reverse complement.
TTCATACATACAACATATATATAAACAATCATATCATCTAACTAACTCCTGACAGTACATGCAATATCCGAAGATCGTTCATGTACCGTCAAGCATCCTTTTATATCATACACGTATATCATAATAGGCATAAACTTACCAGTTAAGGTAAGTGTATTAACTAATCACATCGAGTATGCACACAGCCCCGAAAACATGACAAGGAATGGGGCTAGAAACTCACCAGGGTCTTGTTGCGTTCGCCGTTGATTGTTATCCCCTTCTTTAATTGAGCACGGCTAACTGTAATATTATATATATATATGTTAATTAACCTTTTACTTGATTTAATTGGTATCTTAATTAATCAACACATTTCTAAGTTGGTGATAAATCCAAAAACTTGATGCGGTGCGTGCGTGTGGTATAAAATATAAGATGTTGGATTATTTTCTTTTTCACAAGATTTTGTTTTAAATTTATGAAAGTGATTTCTACAAACACTAAACACACATAAAATAGGCAAGTGTACCTATCGTATATGCAGAATAGTATTGGTAAGAACCAAGTATCGATCCGTGGACAAAAATGTTTCTAATGATAAATCGTCGTTTTACTTTAATCGGAGGTTTTAATCATTTTGGGGTTAATTTCCGTACTTTTTATAAAATATAAATATTTATATATAATATATAGGTGACCAAGACGACAGATTCTAAACGAGTTGTTCAATTATGCGAAGGTTACCATCTAAGATCAGGAATCCACTCTATTTTAGCATTGACAATTAATATTTAAACATGTGGTAAACTTGCCGTAGCAATATGTGATAGATAGCTCCTTAAACCTTATGTGATCATCTTTGGCACTATGGAGATAACATGCACATTTTAAAGTCCACCCTTTCCTAATGTCATGCCATCTCAATGATGTCAATTTAAGTTGGCAAGTAGTTTCGTAAATTAGAAAGATTAGGATTGACTTCGATTTCTCAAATACCAATTCTAACAACTTCGGGTGGTTGTAGTTTAGTCACACAACCTCCCCTTGGTTTATTTATGTAGGTTATAATTACACATTCCATTAACATATGATTTCTTTAACTAGAATGATAACCTAAAAAAGCCATTTCGGATTACCAAGACTTAGAGAAATACATCATAACTTATATCTCATCATTTCTAAGTACAATATAAGGATTTGTGTTTCAATAATGTATCAAAGTATTTCTGTCTTTCAAGAACATGAATCGATCATGAACGATTGCCAATAGAATTGACAACCACCAACTTTGAATTAGTGATTTAAGATGGTGAAACATTTCTCATCAAAAGATAATTGTAATATAACCATGTACTTTACTAGACTACACCACATGTTTTATATAATTATCAAGTAAAACAAAGCTTCTTCATAGATCTTAGATGGTAAAAGGAGTTTAGCTCATAATGAGCATGATGATAAACATTAAGATGAATGATGATAACAAATACATGATTAAACTTGGAATGATCAAACCAAATGTAGATGAATCTTCCTTCTTAATGATGGTGATGATGGATTATGATGATGGTTGATGGTGATGACCTCCAAGCCTTCAAACTCTTCACTAAATCTTCTATGTGAGTGTTAGTGTGTGTTTTTAAAAGAGAAAACCGGACAGAATTCTTTTCAAGGCACACTCTTCAAATGGCACAAGAACCACTATTTATAGGCTGTCTGGAGAGAGAAGCACGGCCCATGCTTTATTAAGCACGGCCTCGTGTCTACATGTCCCAGTTGCATGTTGTTAGATCGTACATGATGACTTACCACGACCCTGTGTCCTTTTATGACATGTGCTAATTTCATTTTGTCATTTCTGAAAGGTGACCATGGCCCCGTGGTTGAGAGGCACGACCCTGTGCTTTTTATTGACATGTGCTAATTCTTTTTGTCTTTTCTGGTGTTCAGAAGCATGGTGGGCGTGTTTCTTGCGCCATGGGGGCTTGTTTCTTTGTTTTTCTTGTGTTTTCTTCTGTTTTTCTTTGTATTTTCGCTTGTTTCTTCGTTTGGGGCTTGGTTTCACCTGAAATTACATTTTTTATTATGATAAGTAGTCTTTTATGCTATGTTATTTAATAGAAATTGCAGTTTTTAGAGATTATTTGATGCCGAAAAGATGTATAATTTTAGGTACATCAAACATCCCCACACTTGAAAATATTCTCTAGAAACAACAAACTAGGACCATATTAATTCTCCAAAAGAGTTTCAAGAAAATGGGAACAAAATATCCAACCTTTAATCACAGGAATATATGTAGTGATATATAAAAAGGTGATTTGTTTTTATGAGTTCCCTTTTATGCAAAACGTCACGTTCTCACAATGTATGTACGTGAACACTCTTAGCCAAAATGTGACCTAAATAAGCTTGTAACAAGTTCAAATCTCCATCTTTGTGAAGGGTTGCATAAATTAGAAGGTAATAATGGTTGGTTTTGGGTAAGAAGGGATTTTGGTATTGGTGGTCCGAGGTTTAGGTTAATGAGGATGAGGATTGTAAATACAACTTCTGCTGATTGTCGGGAGTCTTAATATGTCTTCAACGGTTAGCTCTTTTCTCCCGATTGCTTTTTTTTATACCTAGTGACTCTTTTAAGGTCAGATCGTCAAGACCAGTTTTATCGAGGATGTGGATTAGTTCTTCCTCAATCCTGTGCTGAACATAACTCCTAACTCTAATGGATCGTTCGGCTTTGAGCCTAATAGCACCCACCCTCATTAGTTCGGTATATTCATAATGAGACTGAGTTTGACTTTTTCTACATCTTCCTTCGTGGGACCAGTTTCCGCAACCTAAGCATCGTTCGTATCTTTTTGCTATTCTCTTCATTGCACTTTTGGAAATTCCACAAAATGGTGGCCTTTGTTCTTTTGGCGTCACTTTTTCCTCACCTCATTGCTAAAGAAAACGATTATCTCCCTAAATTCTGGAGGCAATCTTAGTTTGTTGCAAAAAAAAACATTTGTTGATTAGAGAATTTTTCTAAAAAGTAATTCCCCTCCCCACACTTGAATCTCACATTGTCCTCAATGTGGAAAGATTCATGAAAAGATAAAAATTCTAATTGAGTATAGTGGTTTAAAATGGAGAGTTACTTCCCTATGGGTTAACGAAATTTCGACAGAGCGTCCCCTGTATATTGTCCGTTTTCCTATTTTTGTACCTGTATAAAACTGCAAACAACCACAAACAACCAAGCATAAACTGCTGAAAACTGGGTATGGAATCATCCATCCCTTGCCCTATCGGGCTAAATTAGTTCTTACCATGATGTCTTGGCACCTATGGCCATCAAGTATCCAAACCAGCAAATAAACAAACACACAAGTACGACATAAAGTAAATTGTTTAAAAACACATAATAATGTCATGAAGTACTACCAAACCTTGCTCATGCCCATTCCCTACCTACCAGTGCTGCCAGTCATCAGTTACCCGTGTTCGGGTCAAATGGTCCCCACTGCCTGTCCATGCGATAGCCCAATAGATCAATCTCTTGCCTCGTCTCTGCGTATTCGGCTGCTCGCTGTGCATCTGAGGCAGCCATCTGCTCTGATATCCTGTTAAATGAGGCGGTAGTGTTAGCTGAGAATTGATCAATGAGTCCATATATACCCTCTAAAGAGTATCGGCTGTCGTGTGACGAGCTGGGTCCGGCCCCTGATGAAGATGGCCTCGTCGCTGATGGTAGGTGCGGCGGCGGTACTGTCTCAGCGGTGATCCTCTTCTCTCATGCACATCCTGAAGCATCATTTCTGCAGGGTCTTCTGGGTCCTAAACCTGGTTATATCTGTCACAAAATCTCCACACATCTGGGTTCTGCCCGATCTGCTGAATCATCTGCATGCTTTCACAATATACAAGGCTGAGGGCTATCGGATCTGGTCTTCGGGTTCCTTCCGTATCCACACGATAAGCTTCATAGAGGTTGTAGATCCAAGGCCCGCCAAAGATCGGTGTGTTTCCTTTGGCGTTCGCATTTGTTGTGAACAGCTTGCAGAATAACATCTTGATGTTACACGGGACATCATTCTTCTTGCAATAAAGTGCCCAAAGATCCCTTAAATTAACAACCCCATCGCTTTGACCTCTGGCAGTGACACTGTGACTGAGCAAATGGTGAATGTATCTCATGAGTGGGTCTCGTAGTGCTGTGCTCTTTGAGATGCTTGCATTGTATGCTTTAGTACCATAACTCAGTTGTTCCCAAGCCTTTGATCGTGTGTTTCCTGCTTCAGCTTCATCATCCGCATCTTCATCTGCAAATGTTGTTTTAGCATTAAACCAAATGTCTGAGTCAGTTTCCTCGGTTGTGTAGATTCCCAAATCGATTCCCAGTTGGGTGACATAAGTTGTATGCCATTCACCCCCACATCTAAACTCGATCGCATCTTCATCCCACATGTCAAATTTATTCTTCTTTATGTTGAAAGAGGCCAAAAACTCCTTGGTCATTTCCGTCACTTCCTCTCCCGTTTGTTCAATCACTTGTTTCCATGGCCCTTTCCCAATTGTGTTGTATCGGTCCCATTGGTTAACTTGGCGCAACGTGTCTTCACAAGCGTAGAAATTTGGTTCTGGGAATCGTCTGTTTAGGTAGGTGAGTCTTGCGTTAGCTTGTCTGTCCCTTTTTCTCCATCCGGAGAAGACTAAGAATGCATGAACATCGTGCCCATACTCGGCCATCTGCAAATCATACCCAGATTAGTCAAAATTTGATAAAAATTTTCAATTTGCTGGAACAGAGAGCAAAGCACGGCGGCGTGCTTTCAGAAGCACGGTACCGTGCTGTTGCTGCTGTTCATGTCCTGTTGATTTTGACTTTTTGTTGACCACGATGCGTGTTGTTTTGGGCACGGCTCATGTTTTTAATATTAATGTCTACCTTATTCAGATTCGAACCCTCGTTTCTAACCGGTTATAACAATCGGGTTTTTATTAGTTTGTTGGATATTCATCTCAAGATCCAAAACCCGAATTGTTTCCTTAACAATCAAACATTCAACAATTCAATCATCCTATACTAATAGAGTAACCCATATTATTTTTGGGTTTAGACCCAATTTGGTCAATTCGAGCGATTTTAGGGTTAAACTAAACCTAGAATGATGAAGTTGAACAATATAATTGTTAGATTAACATACCTTTGGTTCGAAATTGAAGAATTGATGGAGAAATTAGTGTAATATGGAATGGTCGGTCGTTTTTCGTCCAGAAACGATGTTGATGTTAGGGTGTAAAAGTACGGCGCCGTGCTTTTGGAAGCACGGTACCGTGCTGCATTGTGCAGACAATATTCTCTTGATTTTTTTTTATTTTTCGAGCTGGTTTATTTTAACTGATTTTCTCTGCAGGTTAGTTTAAGATAGTAATTAAAAGTCCTAGATTTCATTAAACATAAAACATAAAAACATAATTAAACATAGTGGAAATGAAAAGTACAACAACAATCTTTTATTCAAACACATAGCACTAGCGGGACCAACTTCAACATGAAACAAAGTCTTGGATGTGGGGAGGTGCTCGTTTGGATTCCAAGAGCTCGGAGAGCTTTTTGTCGAGCTTAACGATTTTTCGGTTGAGAAAGTTGAGTTTGGAGGCCACATCTTTGTGGTGGCCATCCACAACATGGAAGTTTTCAAACCTTAGTAGTTCGACTTTGTTGATTAGCTCGATTACGCGAGCTTTGGTTTGAATGTTGCTTTCAACTTGGTCTCTCATGATGCATTGTAGCCTCATGACCTCCTCCTCGATTCATGTTGCTTGTCCTTCCTTACTGGCCTCCATTCAACCTTCTTGCTTTCCATTTCAGTAATGTTGTGTTGGGTGTGAATGGAATAGTGAGTTTATGCATGCATTATATAGAGACTGGGAAGTTGAACATGGCCCCGTGCTTATGGAAGCACGACCCCGTGTTGCTAGAGGTATAAATGTTTCTGAGTCAGAGAATTGTACGGAGTCAGCGCGTATCATGCTGAAGATTCTAGGGTGACCACGGCCTCGTGCTTAGGGAAGCACGAACCGTGCTTTTTGTCACAGATGTTTTTCTTGTAATTTTAAGCAAAACGCGAGAGCTGAAGTTCTTAGAATGATGTTTAGTAGATGATTTAGGAGTTTGGTCATCTAAAAATTACTTTCATTAAATTAAAATGTCATAAAACAAATACGGGATAAGCCCGGTTTTCCTAAAAATAAGAAAATAATCGGGTTAAGCTCGAAATCCTAACACATTGTGCATAACGCACTTGTTCACACATAAAAGTAGAGAATTATGTTTCCTAGATTTCCCCGAAAGGTTCTCCTCCTCCGAATGGTCCTGGTGGTGGAGAGTACGTGAAACCGAGAACTTGAAACTGGAGTTGTTCATTGATGTCTCGTAGTTCCATTTTCATATTTTCCACTGATTTGGTGAGTTGAACAAGGCGCATTTCAGCGAGGAGATTCATTTCGGTGAACTCCTTGACGAGTTCTTGAAGTTTCAAGAGAATCTCGGTTTTGGAAACATGGCGGGCATTGTTTCTCGGGCGTCGGGAAACGAGAATTGCCTCACTTATTTTAGTGGGCATGTTTAATTTTTCAAAGAGGAATGTATTGGTTTTGGTTGGTGCAAAGAATGCATGAAAAGAGGTGCCTTTTATAGCCAACCGGTCAACTAAACACGGCCCCGTGCTACTGGGCGCACGCCCCCGTGTTTTCTCTCTGATAATTTTGTTACAAACCAGTCTGACTGAGATTTTTGCAGCGAAGATTCCGGTCCGCAATTTTTGGCTTGGTACCGTGCTTTTGGAAGCACGCCCTCGTGGTTTTATATATTATTATTATTATTATTATTATTATTATTATTATTATTATTATTATTATTATTATTATTATTATTTTATGATTATGTATTTACAAGGCCTGGTTTTTACGAAGGTCTTGGTCAGACCTTGTTTCCTTGATTTCTTATTCATTGAGTTGGAGGGATAATACCTCCAGAACTTCTTCAAATGGTCCTTCGATATATGGTTTTAATCGATGTCCATTTACTTTGAACTTTTGGCCATTTGAATTTGAGATCTCGACTGTCCCATAGTCAAAAACTGATTCGACTATGTATGGACCTGTCCATCAAGATTTCAATTTTCCTGGGAAAAGACTTAAACGAGCGTTGTATAACAGTACACAATCGCCGGCTTGGAATTTCTTGTTTCCTTTTAGATTGGCATCGTGCATGCGTTTAGTCTTTTCCTTGTAAGACCTGGAATTTTCATAGGCTAATGTTCTTAGTTCTTCGAGCTCGTGCATTTGATCTTTCCGGGTTACGCCGGCGGACGTTGGATCAAAGTTTACTGCTCTAAGAGCCCAGTAGGCTTTGTGTTTTAATTCTACGGGTAGATGACATGCTTTCCCGTAAACAAGTTTGAAGGGTGTCGTTCCTATGGGAGTTTTGTAAGCCATCCTGAGGGCCCATAAAGCGTCATCTAATTTTTCTGGCCAATTCTTGTGATTCGTTCCTACAGTTCTTTCCAAAATCCTTTTAATTCCTCGATTTGAGACTTCCACTTGCCCACTAGTCTGAGGGTGATATGGTGTCGCCAGTCGGTGGTGAACCCCATATCTTGCTAGGACTTTTTCCATCAGAGCGTTACAGAAGTGGGTACCTCTGTCGCTGATTAGGGCCTTTGGAATGCCGAATCGTGAAAATAACTTTTTCAGAAATCTCACAACGACTCGAGAATCGTTAGTGGGAAGGGCTTGTGCCTCTACCCATTTAGATACGTAATCTACTGCTACAAGGATGTATTTGTTTCTGAATGAGTTAGGAAATGGGCCCATGAAATCTATTCCCCATACATCAAAGATTTCACAAATTTGAATGCCCTTTTGAGCCATCTCATTTTTGGATGATATGTTCCCGGCTCTTTGACAAGCATCACACGCTTGGATCAAAGTGTGTGTATCTTTGTATATGGTATGCCAGAAAAATCCTGCATCAAATACTTTCCTGACCGTAGTGGCGGTACTGTGGTGTCCACCAGTTGGTCCTTCAGGCAGTGTCTGAGAATATCTAAGGCTTCCTTGCCTGCTACACACCTACAAATAACTTGATCAGCGCTTATCCTAAACAAGTATGGATCTTCCCAGAAATAGAACTTAAGGTTGGAGAAGAATTTCTTCCGCTGTTGATAAGTAAGTCCTTTTCTTAGGATTCTACTAGCTAGGTAATTTGCGAAGTCGGCATACCAAGGACTTTCGACTTTCTCCTCTATGACAGCTTGAATGTGCATGAGAATTTCATGTGGATAATTTTCTTGTGAAGTTCTTCTGAAGCTGGGCATTCTAAACGTGAGAGGTGGTCTGCGGCGACATTCTCTGCTCCCTTTTTGTCTTTGACTTCTATGTCGAATTCTTGAAGTAGTAGGATCCATCGGATAAGTCTAGGTTTGGCATCTTGTTTGTTGAAGAGGTAACGTATTACAGCATGGTCGGTGTAAACTATGGTTTTGGAAAGGACTAAGTAGGATCTGAATTTTTCAAAAGCAAAATCTACTGCTAACAACTCTTTTTCTGTTGCGGTATAATTTTCTTGTGCATCGTTAAGAGTTTTACTAGCATAATAGATTGGGTGAAAGTGTTTTTCCTTGCGTTGTCCGAGTACGGCTCCAACTGCAAAGTCACTTGCATCGCACATGATTTCGAATGGAAGGGTCCAATCGGGTGTAGTCATGATTGGTGCGTTGACAAGTTTGTCTTTCAATATGTTGAATGATTCAACACATTCTTCAGAGAAAACGAATGGTGCGTATTTCTCCAGAAGTTTGGTCATAGGTCTAGAGATTTTGGAAAGTCTTTTATGAAGCGGCGGTAGAAATCTGCGTGACCTAGAAAACTTCTAATGGCTTTGACTGAAGTTGGCGGTGGAAGTTTGAATATGGTTTCTATTTTTGCCCTATCAACTTTTAGTCCTGCTTGGGATATCTTGTGACCTAGAACAATGCCTTCCTTTATCATAAAGTGACATTCTCCCAGTTGAGTACTAAGTTTACTTCTTCACACCTAGCCAACATTTTGTCTAGGTTTTTCAGACAATGATCGAATGAATCTCCAAATACTGAGAAGTCGTCCACGAAGACTTCCATCGAGTTTTCGATCATTTCATGAAAGATGGCCACCATTCAACGTTGGAAGGTGGCTGGAGCATTACATAATCCAAATGGCATTCTTCGGTAAGCGAAGGTTCCGTATGGACATGTGAAAGTGGTTTTGTCCTGATCTTCAGGAGCGATGGGAATTTGAAAATATCCGGAGAATCCGTCAAGAAAATAGTAGAACATTTTTCCAGATAATCACTCAAGCATTTGATCGATGAAAGGAAGTGGAAAATGATCTTTTCTTGTGGCATTAATTAAGCTTCCGGTAATCAATGCAAACTCGCCAGCCTGTGATGGTTCTCATTGGTATCAGCTCATCGATCTCGTTCATTAAGACCGTCATTCCTCCCTTCTTGGGTACTACTTGAACGGGACTAACCCAAGGTGAATCCGAGATTGGGTAGATTAATCCGGCATCCAGTAGTTTGATTACTTCCTTCTTCACCACATCTTGCATGTTGGGATTGATACGTCTTTGATGTTGGACCACGGGTTTGTATTCCTCCTCCATGAGAATTTTGTGAGTACAAAAGGAGGGACTGATGCCCTTGATATCCATGATCTTCCATGCGATGGCCTTCTTATGGTTTTTGAGAACCTTAAGAAGTTCGTCTTTCTCTTCTTTAGAAAGGTGAGATAAAATAATCACTGTGAGTTGAGAATCTTTTTCTATAAAGGCGTATTCGAGATGTTTTTGTAGTTCTTTTAATTCCAAGGCTGGTGGTTCTTCGATTGATGGTTTTAATTTTTCATTGCATTCAGTGATCTCATATACTTCTTCTGATGCTTCCTGATAATCATCTTTGATATTTTCATTTTCTAACATGGGCATGTCGAGTGTTTCGTCTAAGACTTGCGTTTCTAGCGGTGTATTAATGGATGAATCTCGCATATAGAAACTCACGATGGAATCTATGATGTCAATACAGTATAATGTGTCATCGTGCTGTTGCGGATATTGCATAGATTTTCCTATGTCAAAAGGGATTGCCTCGTCATTGACCCTGAGAGTGAGTTTGCCGGTGCAAACATCAATGATAGCCTTTGCGGTGGCTAAAAAGGGTCTTCCTAAAATCAAATGTACACTTTTGTCTTCCTCCATGTCTAAAATCACAAAATCTACTGGGAAAACAAATTTGTCAATTTTGACAAGCATGTTTTCAACAATGCCTCGAGGATATTTAACAGATCGGTCAGCTAATTGAATGCTCATGCGGGTGGGTTTTGGTTCTCTTATCCCTAGTTTTGCAAAAACCACATAAGGCATTAAATTAATACTAGCTCCTAGGTCAGCCAGGGAATTGCTAACAGATAAATTTCCTATAAGACAAGGGATAGTAAAGCTCCCTGGATCGGTCATTTTCGTTCGCAGCTTGCTTTGGAGGAATGATGAACATTCTTCACTTAGGGTGACATGTGAGAGTTCCTCCAGCTTCCTTTTGTTTGTCAGCACTTCTTTGAGAAATTTGGCATATTTTCGCATTTGAGCGATGGCTTCGACGAAAGGGATGTTGATATGGAGTTGTTTGAAGAGTTCTAAAAACTTCCCGTACTAAGATTACAATCATTCCTGCTTCAGCCTTCCAGGGTATGGAATAGGTGGAACATAAGTTCGGACTGGCTCCTTGGGTTGTACGGTGCCCGTCGGGGTCAGTCTTTCATGCGTTTTATCAGGGGACTCCTTTTCCATAACTGGTTCAGAAGTTGGTGAGGCAATAGTAGTTGTACCGCTTCTGAGTGTAACAACGTTAGCTGTTGCATTCGGGTTGGTGATTGTGTTGCTTGGAAGAGCGTTCGGTGGTCTTTCGGATAATTTTCGGGCAATTTTCCCGATTTGAGTTTCTAGATTCTGGAGTGATGCTTTTTGGCTTTTGTGATCAGCTTCATGTTTTAACAACACTTCGCTGATATCAACAGCTCTTGAGTCGGCCTTCTTTTCTGCTTCATTTGTTTTCGTCATGAGTTGGATTAACATTTATTCGATCTTTGAGTAGCTTGGGTTTTGATAGCTACTAGAACTTTGATCTTGAAATTGAGGTTTAGGCCAGAAAGATTGATTCATCGGTCTTTTCTCGAATCCGGGTAAGGGTTGTGTGTTACCTCCGTCTTTCCAACTGAAATTCGGGTGGTTTCTCCATCCTGGATTGTAGTTGTTGCTGAAAGCGTTGTTCTGTCGAGTGATGAAATCGACTTCTTCCATTGCCATAATTACTTGTTTACAGTCACTTGTCTTATGACTCCCTCCACAAGTGTCACAGGTGAGTCTGGTTTTCGATAGTTCGGCTTGAAGTTGTTCGAATTTTTTAGAAAGGGCTTCAAGCTGTGCTGTGACAAGAGTGTTAGAATCGACGTGGTGTATTCCTTTATGGGTAGGTGTAGATCTTGGTGGGTTGTAAGAGAAAATATTTTTTGCGGATTTCTCCAGAACTTCAAATGCTTCGTTAGGTGATTTGGATCCTAGGTCTCCACCAGCTATTTGGTCGATGGCCTGTTTGTTTTGACTGGATTGTGCATCAAAGAAAGTTTGTACTTGTAACTATACGCTCAGTCCATGGTGTGGGCATCTTCTCAGAAGACTTTTGTATCTCTCCCATGCTGCGTGTAACGATACTTCATCATCGCTCCAGAATCCGGTAATGCTGGCTCGGTATTTGGCAGTTTTGTCAGGCGAAAAATATTTGAGGAGAAACTGTTCAACCATCTGGTCCCAAGTGGTGATGGAACCAAAGGAAATAGATTCTATCCATTCTAGGGCTTGGCCCCTTAGAGAGAAAGGAAAGAGTTTGAGTTTTATTTGATCGTCTAAACAGTTTTGAATTTTAAAGGTTCCGCAGATTCGTAGGAATCGATATATATGAGAAAGAGGGTCTTCGTCGAGGAGACCATGAAATTGAACAGAATTTTCCACCATATGAATGGTGGTTGATTTGATTCAAAATTTTCGGTGATTTTGGGTGGAGCCACTCCATTGCCGTAGCCTTCGAGAGTTGGTTTGGCATACTGGCTCATGTTCGGCTCATTGTTCTGGGCCGCCATCATTTCTTCGGTTTCATTTTCCCCTGATGTGGTGACGTCTACTGATTCATCTTTGATTACTTCGGCAGCTTCTGCAGTCCGTTTACGAGTTCGTCGACGAAAGAGTCGTTCCGGTTCAGAAATTGGAGAAACAAGCTCAGATTCAAAAGTAGAGGACATACATGGGACTAAATCAAAATTAAACACTAAAATAAAAGTTAGTTAAAGTTATTACTAAAGGTTAGTGTAAGTTAAACTATGAGTTAGGCTAAGCTATTTTAAATTAAGGTCTAAATTAGTTAATGCTAAAGTAAAGTAGGGTAAAAGGTAAAAAGTAGGCTAGCCGTAAAATTATATATTTTAGTATTTAGAAAAAAATAAAGATAAAATAAAATAGAAGTTAAAAATTTGTACAATTATAGACAATGATTAAATTAAAACTTGGATCGTTCTTAGAAAACGTACCGTGTCCCCGATAACGGCTCCAAAAACTTGATGCGGTGCGTGCGTGTGGTATAAAATATAAGAGGTTGGATTATATGCTTTTGCACAAGATCGTGTTTTAAATTTATAAAAGTGATTTCTACAAAGACTAAACACACATAAAATAGGCAAGTGTACCTATCGTATATGTAGAATAGTATTGGTAAGAACCAAGTATCGATCCGTGTACCTATCGTCGTTTTACTTTAATCGGAGGTTTTATTCATTTTGGGGTTAATTTTTGAACTTTATATAAAATATAAATACTTATATATAATATATAGGTGACCAAGACGAGAGATTCTAAACGAGTTGTTCAATTATGCGAAGGTTACCATCTAAGATCAAGAATCCACTCCATTTTAGCATTGACAATTAATATTAAAACATGTGGTAAACTTGCCGTAGCAATATATGATAGATAGCTCCTTAAACCTTAATTGAGCATCTTTGGCACTAAGGAGATAACATGCGCATTTTAAAGTCCACCCTTTCCTAATGTCATGCCATCTCAATGATATCAATTTTAATTGGCAAGTAGTTTCGTAAAGTAGAAATATTAGGATTGACTTCGATTTCTCAAATACCAATTCTAACAACTTCGGGTGGTTGTAGTTTAGTCACACAACCTCCCCTTGGTTGATTTATGTAGGTTATAATTACACATTCCATTAACATATGATTTCTTTAACTAGCATGATATCCTAAGCAAAGCCATTTTCGGATTACCAATACTTAGAGAAATACATCATAACTTATATCTTATCATTTCTAAGTACAATATAAGGATCCGTGTTTCTATAATGTATCAAAGTATTTCTATCTTTCAAGAACATGAACCGATCATGAACGATTGCCAATAGAATTGACAACCACCAACTTTGAATTATTGATTTAAGATGGTGAAACATTTATCATAAAAAGATAATTGTAATATAACCATGTACTTTACTAGACTACACCACATGTTTTATATAATTATCAAGTAAAACAAAGCTTCTTCATAGATTTTAGATGGTAAAAGGAGTTTACCTTATAATAAGCATGATGATAAACATTAAGATGAATGATGATAACAAATACATGATTAAACTTGGAATGATCTAACCAAATGTAGATGAATCTTCCTTCTTAATGATGGTGATGATGGATGATGATGATGGTTGATGGTGATGACCTCCAAGCCTTCAAACTCTTCACTAAATCTTCTATTTGAGAAAACCGGATAGAATTCTTTTCAAGGCACACTCTTCAAATGGCACAAGAGCCACTATTTATAGGTTGTATGGAGAGTAAACACGGCCCCGTGCTTTATTAAGCACGGCCTCGTGTCTACGTATCCTAGTTGCATGTTGTCAGATCGTACATGATGACTCACCACGACCCCGTTCTTTCTGATGCACGACCCCATGTCTTTTTATGACATGTGCTAATTTCATTTTGTCGTTTTTGAAGGGTGACCACAGCCCCGTGTTTGAGAGGCATGACCCCATGCTTTTTATTGACATGTGTAATTCTTTTTGTCTTTTATGGTGTTCAGAAGCATGGGGGCGTGTTTCTTTGTTTTTCTTGTGAAATCTTCTGTTTTTCTTCGTCTTTACGCTTGTTTCTTCGTTTGGGGCTTTGTTTCACCTAAAATTACATTTTATTATGATAAGTAGTCTTTTATGCTATGTTATTTAATAGAAATTGTAGTTTTTAGAGATTATTTGATGCCAAAAAGATGTATAATTTTATGTACATCAGTTGGGCTTTATTATGCTTAAGATAATGGGCTTAGCATGATGTGGGCTTAGTTGTTTCAGGTCCAGCTGTTCACTATCTAGGCCAAACTGTCTATCTGGGCCCAATTGGATTCAGCCGAGAACTCTTTGGCAGAGAAAATGTGTTGACCGAGAACACATATTTGGCCGAGATCCATACTTAACCGAGAACTCGTGTTTTCGGCCGAGAACCCTGACCGAGAACACATGGCCACCTAGAACTCTGACCGAGAACTCTTGGTGACTGCATGTTTGACAGAGAACCACATGGTTTGACCAAGGATTCCCAAATTTGGCCGAGAACCCCCAGTTCAGCTCATTTTCTATCTTATGTTTCCACCTTACCCAGATTACTTGTTCCATGGTTCAAATCATGAAACTTTTATCCCTTAATCATCATCATTCATACCCGTTTTACACCCATGACTATCACGGCTTCAAGGTCTAACCCATCCTAGTCATAAAGATTGAACCTTTAATCCTAAAAACGTTCTTTAAGCTAGATCTAGGGTTTAATTCATGGACCGTATCTAACCATGAGTCCTTTACGTCCATATTAATCATCAAGTTTGAAACTTTATGATTTATCTAGACCCGATCTAGTCTATGTTCAATTTTCATGGCTAACCGTTCATAAAAACGTAACCTTAAGAACATACCTTTAGACGTTTGGTAGGTCACATTGAGCTTGATTAAGAACTTGGATCGTATGTATTAGCTTGAGTAATGAAGATAATCAAAGGCCTATGCTTGTTTGATCTTGGATCTCCTCTCCCTCCCTTGCGGCCGAAAATGGAAAGTTTGTGTGTGTCATGGAGGTGCAGGGAGAATAAGTTGGATAAGTTGGATGGAAATGGAACGATTTAGGGTTTAAGGGGTACTTATACTCCCCTAAGCCCATGGACCTAAGGCCCATCTTTCCTTTCTAGTCCATGATTGAATCCCTCTAATCTAGCCTACTTACCTTTCCCCCTATTAATATTATTTTATTTACCATCTTAAGTAAACTTTTCCACCATAAGAGACAATATATAAAATATTATTAATTGAAATTTTGGGATGTTACAACACAATACATCACTATGTGTGATGAAAAGTTTGACAGTAGCCACACTTTAAATTACGAAAAGCATTATGTGTGACAAACGGTAAGAAAATAGCCACACTATAATCTACAAAGGAGTGTTTGAGTGGCAAGTAAACTTTTTTAGCCACTTTTAATGTAATATCCAGTATCTATATGATATAATTAGCCATACTATTATTAAATTTAAGTGGCCATTGCTTTCTATATCCACATGGTATAGGTCACAATGCACGCTTAACACAACCCTATTGGCCACATTATTATAAAATTCATGTGGCTGAAACATGAATTCATGTGGCTCTATACGTGCAATGGTCACTCATAGTAAATAGTCATGTGGTCATTTTCTAACATTTAGCCACACTTATTGGAGAGGCTTCTTGATGGCCAGCAACTATTGCTTGTACCCTTTAGCCAGACTTATAACCACATAAGGCCACTAAAAACCGTGTGTAGCCATATCATACCCACAGTGTCGCGACCTTTGGTCACATATGACCTGAACCAAATGTGTGTGGCTAAAGGCCTACGACCACACTTTTTTCGTGTGACCAAAGGTCAATTTTCATGTAGTGAACATTTTACAAGCAGTTAATAGATTTATACTCAATGATATAAACATGTTGTTTGTCTTAAAAAGTCATTCAAGTGTTTATAAGAGACTACATGATCTCAAACATACAAGATAG
This sequence comes from Bidens hawaiensis, assembly GCF_021521415.1. Classification (NCBI taxonomy): domain Eukaryota; kingdom Viridiplantae; phylum Streptophyta; class Magnoliopsida; order Asterales; family Asteraceae; genus Bidens; species Bidens hawaiensis. The sequence goes on along the minus strand of NW_027506023.1, from coordinate 95,567 downwards.
AAAATAAAAGCAACTCAGACCGATTACACATGTGTCTGAATTCAAACATATCTGAACAAGCAGTCATAACCAGTTCTCCAAAGGGCTAAGTGTATATTGCAAGTGGTACAAATCCGGGGATGGAAAGATATTCACGTTTTGTTTGTTCAAGAAAACTATCTTGTCATTATAATATTTTTTAAATGTATTTAGAGTCAACGATTCACCAGCATATAGTTGATGTATCCCCCCCCCCCCCCCACAACATTGCAGGCAAATAATTTAGCACATGTAGTAAGGATTAGAGTCGTTCATAGAGTTAGATGCTCGTTATATGAAGATGGCTCATATTATTAATAATACCTTGTAAATATATGAAATAATGTTTTGTAATTCAAATACTTTTGTATTTAATTCCCAAGTAAGTTTTCAATACAAATTAATATTTTAATAAACTAAAGTCTTCCTCTAAAACAAACTCGTAATTTTGATATATTTATAAAACATGTACCAACTATTGGTCACACTCCTATGCATGGGCGTGACACATACTCTATGGTGGAAAACAACTTGGTGTTGTGTCAACAAGAATGATTATTCAAGCTTCGCTACTTAAATGTAGTCTTTGCAACAACTTGGTGTTTGTTTGAACATATCTATTCAAGACTAAAGTTTCAAAACTGACACCCGGGCATGAGGATTTGTGCGCATGGAGTTTTACTTGAGGGAGTACCTCAAGAGATACAATAAAATGATATCATTTCGATAATTCGGCCAAATGATATCATTTAGATAATTTCGGTCAAATGATGAAAATGTTAAAATTAATAACGCTTTGAGTTTGATGTTTAGATGTCGTTTATTTATCAATTTAACTTATTATTAAAACGTGTTTTACGTACACTTTATATTGTAATTTTGGTTGTATTATTATTTTGTGTTAAATATCTTTGGATAATACATGCAAATTTTACAACGGAATGAATCAATGTGTATTGTGACTTAAAATGGTTGTAAACGAGTGACGTTCATCTTGTTGGTGATGAAAATGTTCACCAAAGTGACTTGGATTAAGAGCTATGTTTGAGCCATTATGAGTCAATGGTGAAGTGTTGGAGATCAAATAAAAACCAATTATATTACTTAATTGAAAGATAAAATTTAGCTATGTGCTATATACAATAATTTGTGAGGCTTTTTAAATACAAGTGTGTTTAGGATTGTGAATAAGCCTCATAATTTTTTCTAAACTAAGTGATAAATGTTGGAAAGTGATATTGTGATATCCTTAGGGTTGTGTAAAATCAGAATGATGCATCTTTTGTTCACATGATAAAGTATTATATCCTAAAGCATGCTAGACTAATACTTGTTAATTATGGTGCTTTGCGAAGACTAATTGACGTCCAACATCTAAAAAATACACACACAAGGATGAATTTGTGTATAGACAAATTTTAAACATAGTTTTTATTCTATACAAGGAAATGATATAACTTATGAGGATCTTAAATAAGACCTCAACTTCTACGTTTGTCCTATATGGTGACTTAGAATCCTTCTAAGATTTTGATGGTTTGATTACAACCTTTTGACAAGTCGTGGAAGTTTGCACTAAGGCACGGGTTGCTTTATTTTTCAGAATTGATGAGGTCTTGTTTAAATCACATGTGTTGATTTTTTGTCATAAGTAAAGTTAAACAAACTATATCTAAATGCAATAAATGCAGGGGAAATCATTTAAAAAACAATCCTCTAAAGGTATGTATAAATGATAATTGAGATGATTTCTCAAACTTGTGTAAAGGAAATACTTTTCTTTACCTCATTTGAAAGTTAGATGATGCTACTCAATAACACTTAAATGTAAGGAACTTGAAAGGTTTAGCAATAAATATTATTGTAACGTAATCTAACATTGCAGAACATTACTAACAAGATGACACAAAGTGCATAAGGCATAATAACGATGTGTATGTGCCTAGAAGTGAGCCTTCATGTCATTCCGAAACCATGACACGGAACTAGATTCATCTTAAGTAAGATTGTCAAGGATTGACAAAATAGGCAAGGCTAACGTATGAGTTAAGAACTCATCACAACAACTGATCTCAATTAAAAATTATCTTAATTTACTTGATGAAGTAAAATATAATAGTTTGGATCCAACAACCCAAAGATTGATAAGAGATCTAGTCGTGCAATGAGACTAAATCCCATTGTTAAGGGTATGTGAAGGAAATCTAACCTTGTTGACGGGAGATCCCAAGTTCTAGGTTCAATAAGACAACAAACTTACATATCCAATGGTGGTCACTTTAGGGGTGTAGCTAATATATATGTTCATATATAATATAATATATATGGTTATATATATTTCCCAAAACTACAATAGAGTGTTTAAATACGTCCTAGTCCATCCCTATGACATTGACTGACAAATTGTGACATTAAGCATAATATGTGGTATATGATTTCGGTAAATAATATAACCATAATGATTTCAATGATTTAAGAAAAATCACCTATATTAGAGAGAAGTGGAATCACTTAGAATGGAATTGGGGGCACAGTTCTTAAATCTCTCACAAAACCAGGAAAATGTTCCAGGACCATTATTGGATCCGAAAATTAAGGGATGGTCGCTAAGGGGAGTATTGTGTGAATTGTATTGTCGCCTACAAAAATGAGGGTTTTTTCAAGGGCATCGCGTCTACAAACAATTAGGAGACTAAGTATACTTTATATAGGAAGGTTCAAAGCTAATACATACATATTCTGCAATACTTAATTGTCTAAGTTGTATTGGAAATATGATGTATTTTGATCAATCTACATTCATGTGGGAAGTTATTGGAAAATTGGATAATGTGAATTGAAATTTATTGAAATTATTTATATTAATTCTATATGAACTCTTGAGTAGAGTTCTTTACTTTATCATAAGTTATATTTATATTAATATTAAACTCTTCATATGGTGATAAACTCTTGAATAGAGTTGTTTACGAACTTGATTAGTCGTTATTAGAATTTATGTCTTTAATTAATTTTCTAATAATTAAAATAGATTCTTCACCATCCATGACTCTTGTATACGTAGTAGACTCTGTCCCTAATTTAATGATGCTATTAAAATAATACAAGCTAGAAAATACGGAAAATAAAAGATACATGTATACATGAAAAGTTCTTGGTGAAGAAGAAAACGTTGAAGACTTATATATAAGGAACCTATAGATATGGGTTTTTCTATTCAATTCCTTTACCTATTCATTCTATTTATTTTTTTACAAGTTGTTAGAATTACAATTTACATTATCTAGCCTCGGGCGCGTCAACATTTGTGGCAGTACCAACTGCTTCAGTTTTTGTACCCTGGGAGACAAACACATTGTCTTATATAGAGGTGCGAAATCTGTTTTAAGAGAACCATGTTAAACACGTGTCTCAGCTTCAACTGCCAACTTTATTTATTCATTCTTGTAGCCAAAGAGACTACTAGAATTCCTTGTTGTGGCAAAAGTTGGAAACTACCTTTTTGAAGTTTTTGTCATGGAGATTATAAGAAGATGTTGCTTAAGACCAAATTGAAAACTTTATTATCTAAAGAGCTTGGTTTAAATTATTTAACATATTTGTTATGTTATTTCATTGTTTATTTTTATTTTGTATTACGGTATTTGTAACACCTATTTTCTCATGTTAATAGCGAGAATCATTAATATTTGTATTCGTTTTAATACAAAAGGTGTTCCATGTTTCTAATGTTTATTTCTCTTTTATCTACTCATAGTCATGAGAGTAAGTTGGTTCTGGTTTTTTCAGGGAGCATGGCATGGGTGTGTGGACAAACCAGTGACTGGTGAGATTTGATGGGCATGGGTCCTGTAACCTTTTTTTTTTTAAATGAGAGAGGTGTGTAGTACATGTGAAAGGGGGCATTCACCATGCGACATAACAAAGAGTCAACTTTCTAGAATTATATATATCTTGTCTTTAAGCAGCCTCAAATACTAATGTTTTAATAAAATTATGAACTAAATTTATATGCATTTTTTATCATTTTTTTCAACTGTAAATTTTGTTCACATAAAAACACTACAAACCAAGACGCCAACCTCACTCAAAGGAAGGCCAAAACAAACCAACAAAGTTACATAAAGACAAACTTATATCAATTTAGCCACTTTAGAGTTTTGAATTTAGACCTATTTTTGAACCACAGAAACCTCAAAGCCTTGATCTCACTATTGATCTGTACCGCTTTGATCTCGTACCCCTCATACAATTTTTTATTTCTAGCCTTTCAAGTTCTCCAACAAGCAATTATCACAATATCATAGAACACCTCATTTTCACAATCCCCCAAACCAACTTTGGGATGAAGCTCCAACAAATCTCAAACTATAAAAGCAAAGATCGATGCAACCTTACACCACATGCTAACATGTTGCCAAAACACCGAGGCAATCATGTAACCTATCAATATATAGTCCGCCGACTCAAACCCTGCATCGCAACACAAATAGCCTTGGCAGTTGACTTGAATATTTCTCCTATTCAACGTTTATTGTGTTGGAATCCTATTCATCTTAGTCGCCCAAGCACATATATTTCACTTGGATGGAAACCATTTGCACCACTTCAAGACAAAAATATTGCTCACATCTCTATAACATTAACACTCTCATCTATGTAAAAGAGCCAATAGGTTGTTGACCGAACTACCTGGGATATCCCTAGTGGGATCTCCCAACCACTTCCACGTGTCCACCAAACCTGGTAACCCAACCGACGTCATAGCCGAAAAGCAAGCTTCCCACTCCGCAATTCCACCTCCGAAAATGGATTTTGGTACCACTCCAAACCCCAAACAATTTGATCTTTCTCTAATATTACGTTTCTTCTTCTTTTCCAATCTAAATAGGCCCAGGAAAAGCATTACTGAGTTCGTGTTTCCAAATCATGGATGACGGATCTAACCAGAAACAAAAGTCACTTCCATCACACACAACCCCTTTAAATATATTGTTGCAGTTTTAACTTTAACCCATCCAAGAAAAGTTTATTCACAACCTTGGAGATCTTCTTCCACGCTTCTTAGATGTTGATAATTATTGTTTACATGACTTTGTATACATAAACATAATATATTAGAAATGCTATTTTAAATTTTATGATACTCTTTGAGATTATAGAAACTATGGATACTATATAAGTTTAATTTAGTGAGATGTAATCTAAAAGATGAAAGATGACACAAAGTTTTGATAAATGTCTTAAATCATATATTTAGCGTATCAATATATATCAAAACTGTATCGTATGTATACCATTAACTATGGTTTATAACAAATGGCAATCCTAACAAGCTTAAAATGCTTCGGTTTGACGATTTGGCTACTCAAGAGAAGTTAACATTGTTGGTTTATCTACTTGACCGGTTTGAAGGCATCAACAGTGGGAAAAAGGTTAAACCCGGTTTTCTCAAAGCCTAAATAAAGGGTTGAGCCGTATAAAGTTCTAAGAGGCTGAGCTTTGGTTTGCGGGGTTCACTCAGTTTTAGAATTTTATGAACACTGAAATTTGTTGACAAGGGACTTTTTCCGATAACCAAACGTCCAAACCCCGACTATTCCATAAAGTCCAGGTTCTCATAAGCGTTTTTTGTTATCAAATTAAAAACTATGATTTCTGAATCTTTTCATAAAGTAGAACAAACATACTTTTATGAAAAGAGAGGTTAAAAAAGTTATAGACAAGTAGATTGACAACCTGATGTGTTGTAAAACACGCTAGTTTCCGCGCTATTTATCATTGTTTTAATGGCTCATTTATCTAATATTTAATGTTTTTAACTTGTTTTAGTATGATCTTACATGGATATCATGTTGTAGGATACTGACTTAAAGAGAAAGAAACCGAGCTTTGAAAGAAATTTAGAGGCCTTTTATGCACTATTATTGAAGAATCAAGTTAAAGGCCAAGCCCATATGTGTTATAATATAATAAACAATAAAAAAACAAACCCTTATTAGCTCCTAATCTCAAAATCAGTAGCATCCATCAAGAAAAAAAGAAGAAAAAATTATAAACCCAAACTCTAGGGTTGAGTTCCGATCGCAGCAGCTAGGCAAGGAAGAGAAGGAGTTTGGCAGCAGGTTTACAAGTGTTTTCTAAGTTTTTTACACATCAAGGGACAACTAAGAACATTATACTTCATCCTTGTTTACTTTGGTTTGGTTTGTGTTTCATAATTCTCTTGTTTTTTATCTTGAAATTGAATTTCTTTTGCAATTGAGTTAAGGATTAAGTTGTGCTTGATTATACTTGATTGTGGATTGATTTTTCTTATGATTTGATGAGTAATATGGTTGTTTTATTGAGTATTTTCTGCTGTCCAAATAACATGAGTAGCTAATCTTGTTAGTTCTACCTAGGTTTGATGATAATTGTTCGGTTTTGATGAGTTTTATGGATTTTTTGATCAAATTACTTGAATTACTATTGTAAAGTTTGGTTTAATATTGAATTAGGTTGTGTTTAGCGTCTGGGATTTTATTAATTATACTTCATAAACCTCATGCTTCGATTTGTTGAATTTGTTTTGATTGATTGTTGCTTGTTTGATTCTTTACTTGGTGTTTAGAAGTTGTTTGCGGTAGATATAATCATAGGGTTTTGTTAAGTTAATTTATCGTTAAAAATCAGCGGGTAAGCACCTTCTTAGAGACCGAGAGGTGATAAGAAGTAAGATCGTCTCATAGCCTTTGCATGATAGGATTAGGATTGCACGAGAGCTAGTTCAGTTCTTGTCGGTTTGGGTTCTTGAGAGATTAGTTGGTCTAATTTGTGTTGAACTAAATTGTTCCTCTATCCTTGGTTGTGTAGTATTAATTTCCATTAGGATTGAGTGTTCATGAGTCCGAGAGGAGAGTCGGCATTAGAACACCTTAGTAATCGTTTTCCGATTTGTTTTTTAAAATCAATTAAGTGTAAGTTAGGGTTTGTTAGTGCGACTGAGAGGTGATCTAGCTAGCTTGAGCGAGCCTTAGTTGTGTCATCTTTAGATACCGGTGTCGTGAGATTATTCAATCCAATCACTTGTTGAGCCGTCAATTTGATTCTTACCTAGGTAGACGTTTTCTCCTTATTTGTTAAAACCTCGTTAAGTTTCATTAAGTGTTTTAGTTAGTTTCGTTAAGTTAAGTTAATTAAGTTAGTTCGAAGTAATTAAGGTCAAGTAGTTTTAATTGTTAAAAATATTATTCTTATTAAGGCCTTGTCTAGAGTTTAGTAATCATAGGCGTTTTCACGTGTCCTTGTGTTCGATACATGAACTTCTTAGGTCTATGCTACTTACGATCGGTACACTTGATGGTTGTGTGTGGTATTATTAGGAATTTCCATTTTAATAGTAAAGCTTAATTGTGAGTCCCGTAGATTGAAACATCATTTGACATGCATCAAGTTTTTGTCGCTGTTGCCGGGGACACAGTTTGAGGCATTTTGAGAACGACTCGAGTTTGAACCTACCTTATTTGCTACTTGTATTTTTTCTTTGCTTAGTAGTTAATTTAGTTTAGCTAATTCTAGTTTTTTTTGTTAGTTTTAATAATTATATGCGACATACTCTATCTCTTGACCACCGGAAGTCGATGGATTTCCCGAACCAGAGAGAGTTGTGTGAGAGACGTTGTACCAGTCCACTTTCTAGTTCTTCTTCATCTGTTGGTATTACATCCTCTTCTCCTACTTTTCTGAATTCGTCATTAGGGATAAAATTATGGCCGACGCACCACCACCGAGGAGGACACTTGCAGACCATGTTAGTCGGGTCGATGTGGGCGCGAGATCCAACATCGATCCACCAGCCATCGCAGTTAACATGAATTGGCAGATTCCATCAAACATCCAGAACACCATCTCACATTCTGCTTAATTTCACGAGTTGCTCAACGAAAACCCGCATTCTCATCTTACTCGCATTTCACGTAATTGCGATGCCTTCCATCTTGCCGGCGTATCGGAAGACGCCATCAAACATCGCGTTTTTCCATTCTCACTCGTTGATCATGCGAGTATGTGGCTTGAATCCCTCCCACAGGGGTTCATATCTACTTGGGCCGCCATGCAGACCTAGTTTCTTGAGAAATACGATCCTCCGGCTAAGACCGCTCGTTTGCATAATCAGATTCATTCTTTTCAGATGGAGGACATTGAGAGTTCCTATGTGGCATGGGAGAGATTCAAAAATCTACTTCCATTATGTCCAAACCATGGCCTGCAAGGCTGGGAATTTGTTGATAAGTTCTATAATGGGGTGACGTACCTGACACAGAGTATGCTTGAAACGGCTGCATGAGGTAACTTGTTGACAACGAAGGATACGGATGACTGCATTTATTTGGTTAACGAGTTAGCCATGAGTAGAAATCAACGACCACTCTCCAAGAGCACCAAGACCGTCGACTCCATATTGCGTAGCATGCATTCGGTCGACACGAGCTTCGCGCTTGCGGCACATGTTGAGGCATTAGCGAAGTTTGTGAAGGACTTGCAGGTGAAGAACAAGTTGTGCGAGATTTTTAGGGGAGGTCATGATACTATTCAGTTCCTCGTAGGTTTCCAGGAGGAGGCGGTTGACTTTGTTAGTAATCCGAACCGAAATCAAAATTCTTTCAATTTTTATAATCGGGGTGGAGAGGCAATCATAATTCCAAATAGAGGAGCGAAAATCATTCCGGCTTCTAGCATCGTTTGAGTCTATTTTAGGATTCCGGTGAGGAAACAAGTAGTGAGGAGAAGAATCCCACTTTAGAGGATATGATGGCGCAACAGACACATATGTTGTCACAGCTTATGACACAAGAGGATTCCTGTCACAAAGAGACCCAAGAGAAATTGCGGGAGCACGAGTCATTCATGAGAAATAAGAGAGCGTCAGTTCAAAATATCGAGCGGCAGATGGGAGAAATAGCAAGTCGTCTAAAATGAGAGGCCGCCGAGTACACTTCCGAGTAATACCAAGCAGAACCCGAAGGGATTCGCGAAGGCTGTGGCGACGAGGAGCGGTGCAGGGGCATGCAACGAGCCCATTATTCAGGAGATGACTAGAGGAGTCATCGAGGACCCTGCAGTTGATGGAGAGGAGCAGGTGGACGAGGAGATTCAGATAGAGTCTCCGCCGGCCAAGGTGCATCAGAGGCGCAACCCAGGATGTACAGCACAGGTCGAGAACCAGCAGTTACCCAGCACACCAGCGAGAGTCTGTAAACCTAGAGTTCCATACACTGAGAGACTCCGCAGGGATAGAGACGAGGAGCAGAACTCCAAATTTCTTGATCTTTTGAAGCAGCTCCACTTTAACATTTTGTTCCTTGAGGCACTCATTAAAATGCCGAAATATGCAAAGTTCCTTAAGGGTATTCTTTCGAATAAGGAGAAGATAGCTAAGGTCTCTTCCATCCCATTGAGTGCTAGTTGCTCTGCAGTATTGTAGAGAAAGTTATCAGATAAGATGTCCGATCCTAGGAGTATCACGATTCCTTGCATCTTGAGTGATGATACGGTGGTTTATGCGCTGGCGGATCTTGGTTGTAGTATTAATGTCATGTCGTATTCTATGTATCGCAAGTTGGGTTTAGACGAGCCAAGGCCTACCAGGTTGAGTATCCAGCTTGCTGATCATTTTGTGAAATACCCTCAAGGGGTGGTCGAGAACATGCTCGTTCGTGTCGACTAGTTCATCTTCCTGGTGGACTTTGTCATCTTGGACATGAACGATGATGATAGTGTCCCGCTTATCTTAGGCCGACCATTCTTTGCCACTGCACAGGCGTTGATTGACGTTTGCGAGGGTAAGTTGATTTTGAGAGTTGGGGATGAGAACGTACCTTTGACGTTAGACAGTCACTGGCGTGTATGCTTGGATCGTACGAGGCGATCCGATGGACCGACCTTCCATCTATAGTCCTCCTTCTTCCTTAGAGCTTAAGGATTTGCCAACCTATCTGGAGTATCGTTTTTAGATGAAGAGAGGAAGCTACCAGTTATTATTGTATCTGCTTTGATGGAGGTTGAGAAGAGGAAGTTGTTGAGGGTGCTACGAGAGCACAAGGAAGCGATTGCAAGGAAGATTTTCGACATTAAGGGTATTCACCCTTTGTTTTGCACTCATAAAATCCTCATGGAGGATAATTTCAAAACTGTTGTTCTGCCGCAAAAGCGGCTAAATCCGAAAATTCAGGAGGTTGTGAAGAAGGAGATTATTAAACTCCTTGATGAGGGGATCATTTTCCCCATTTCTGATAGTGCTTGGGTGAGTCCAGTTCAAGTGGTTCCTAAAAAGGGTGGCATTACTATCATCGCCAATGAGAGGAACAAGCTCATTTTCGCAAGAAATGTGACTAGATAGAGAGTCTGCATCGACTACCACAGACTGAATGATGCTATCAGGAAAGACCACTTTCCCTACCCCTTATTGATCAGTTGTTGGAGCGCTTGTCAGGTCAGCAGTATTACTGCTTGTTAGATGGTTTCTCCAGGTATTTTCAGGTTACGATAGCTCCCGATGACCAGGAGAAAACCACTTTTACATGTCCTTATGGAACGTTTTCCTATATACGTATGTCGATCGGACTCTCCAGCCACATTTCAGAGACGCATGGGGGCTACTTTCCACGACATGATCGAGGACTCCATGGAGGTGTTTATGGATGATTTTTCTATATTTGGGATTTCTTTTGATCGTTGCCTTTCTAATTTTGTGAGGATGATGGACAGCTACATTGACACCAACCTAGCCCTTAAATGGGAGAAGTGTCATTTCATGGTACGAGGGGGCATTGTTCAGGGAAATCGGATTTCGAGTGTGGGGATAGAGGTTGACCGAGTGAAGATCGAGACCATTTCTAATTCCCCCCCCCCCCCATTTCAGTGAGATCCATTTAGAGTTTTCTAGGTCATGCCAGGTTCTACCTCCGCTTCATCAAAGATTATTCTAAGATCGCGAGAACCATGACTAAAATTCTGGAGAAGGATGCTCCATTCGTTTTTTCTAAGCAGTGTATTGAGGTGTTTGATATTTTGAAAGAAAAACTCGTTAACGCCGGCCCCGATCGTGATTGCTCCTGACTGGTCGTTATCATTTGAGTTGATGTGTGACGCGAGCGATTTCGCAGTTGGAGGGGTTCTTAGACAGCGGAAGGATAAACACTTCCATATGATTTACTATGCTAGCTGGAACTTAAATGGTGCACAAGAGAGTTATACCACCACCGAGAAAGAGCTTTTAGCTGTGGTGTTTGCATTCGATAAATGTAGGTCCTATCTAGTTCTATCCAAGACAATTGTGTACACGGACTAAGCTGCTATTCGATATCTCTTCAGTAAGCAGAATGCTAAGCCTCGTGTTATCTGATAGATCATGTTGCTTCAAGAGTTTGATATTGAGATCCGTTACAAAAAGGGGGCTGAGAATGTGGCGGCCGATCATCTTTCGCGTCTAGGGGGAGCGGAGTTAGGAGATTCGGGGGTCAGGATCAAAGACCGTTTTCCGACAGAGAGTCTCATGTTTGTTACAGCACAGGAAGAGGATTTTCCATGGTGCACTGACCTTGTGAACTATCTTGCGGATGGGTACCTCCCGAAGATGCCTTACCAGCAAAAGAATAAATTCTTTGCTGATGTTCAATTCTACCTATGGGACGATCCGTATCTTTTCCGTATCGGTGCTGATCAGCTGATGGGGAGGTGTGTAGACGCTAAAGAGGGATGGTAGATTTTGAGCCATTGTCATGTAGGACTGACTTGAGGTCACCAGAGTTCAACTGCGAAGAAATTGTTTGACTCTGTTTTTTATTGGCCTTCGATTTTTAAAGACGTGCATGCGTTTGTGAGGAGTTATGATCGTTGCCAACGTGTTGGCAACATCTTTTCGCGAAATGAAATGCCCCAAAATGATATTCAGGTTTGTGAGGTTTTCGATGTGTGGGGCATTGATTTCATGGGACCGTTTCTATCTTCGCGCGGGAACAAGTACATACTGGTCGCCATTGGTTATGTTTTAAAGTGGGTTGAGGCCAAGGCTTTACCCATGAATGATGCCCGAGTTGTAGTCCGGTTTCTTAAAAGTCTTTTTGCTCGTTTTGGTGTCCCGAAAGCCTTGATCAGTGATCGAGGTACTCACTTTTGCAATGCGCATATGGAGAAGGCGTTGTAGAGCTATGGGGTCACCCATCGGCTCGCGACCGGCTACCACCCATACACTAGTGGGCAGGTGGAAGTGATTAATCGGGGAATCAAATGTATACTTGAAAAAACGGTTCGTTCAAATCGTCGGGATTCGTCCGACAAATTGGATGACGCTTTGTGGGCCTTCCGTACAGCCTACAAGACTCCAACCGGTTCCACGCCGTTTTGGATGATTTATGGGAAGGACTGTGATCTACCCGTCGAGTGGGAACATCGTGCTTCATGGGCCCTTCAAAAGGTTAATCTTGATATATATGCCGCGGATGGCACTCATTTCCACCAGTTGCATGAGTTAGTGGATCTACGGGATCACGTGTACGCGCAGTCGTTTAGGTATAAGGAGCGGACGAAGGAACTGCATGATAGAAAGCTGAATGGCAATAAGCAGTTCAAGTGTGGGGATCTAGTTTTATTGTATAGCTCCCGGTTGAGGTTATTCCCGGGAAAGTTGAAATCCTTATGGTCGGGGCCGTTCACAGTCAATGAGGTATTTCCGTATGGCACTATTGAGATACAAGATAAGAGCCGGAAATTTGTGAGCGGTTATAGGTTGAAGCACTACATGGGCTAGCCGGTTGCTGATCAGACAGTCGAGGTATTCTACCTTGACCCACTCACCGAGGCGTAGACGTGTTGGATGCATCACTCGGGAGATAGCCCGAGTTGTAGAGTGTGTATTTTTATTTTTGCTATCTGCTTTGCTTATTTTATCTTTGTTAGGATGTTTCAAATTGAAACCGCTCGTACTCAGTCTCCATTCGAGTTGGTCGATTTTAGGAGTATTCTATTTATTAATAAAAAATTAAAAAAATACAAAACTCACAAATATATGTTTTATTTCTTATGTTTTGTCATATTTGATGTACGCCACTACATGCGAGCGAGTTTGAGTTATTGCAGGTATAATTATGTGCATGGTAGCTTTGATGACGTTTAGGAACTGATTCTCCCGAGGTTGCGGCCGCAAATGAAATGCTATACAGTCGTTTGGTTGATACACAGCTGGTGAAGATACTACATACAAACCAGGGGAGTAACCCGTTATAAGTTTTATTCTTGCAATTCTAGTTTTTATTTTTTTTCTTGTCCTAATGCTCATCGAGGACGATTTGTCGTGAGTTTATTTTACTTAGTTGTAGGAAAAAAATAAAAAATAAATAATAATAATAATAATAATAATAATAGTAATAATTATAAAAAAATAAAAAAAATTCAAAAAAGCCAAAAAGATTTTTTTTAAAAAATTATCCCTTATTTTGAAATTGTTATGTATTAAACAGAAAATGATATTAACTACCAATCATTATCACTCTTGAATTCTTAAAAGAAAATGAGTTTTTGAAATCAGAGCATATATGTATAGATTATACATGCTTGACTTTTAATTAAATCTTAATTTGCTTGAACTCTAATGGGATGCGTTAAAATAATTATGGGATGAAAGTCTGGGCCATACCCAAGCCTCATGTTTAATTTGATTGCTAAAATTTTATGAAAAGGTGAATGCTGAAATACGATGCTTGGTTAGGTTTAATGTTAAGGTATACTAGTCAGCCCATGATATAAACATAAAAAGCATACTTCTAGTTTTAGTGGTAAATGCTTCATAGGTGTATGGTTTTATAACCTTAAATCCTGTATTGATGGGATACTCCAGGGTTGGAACTATGGATTGGTATACGGTATATCATCTGGGTATTCACATCGCCTAAGTGGATTTATGAATATTTAAATAAGATAAAAATAGCAAACCTGCAATTTATTACCAAATCATATGTCATAAAATTTGATCACTCTTGCTTTAAAGTACAAACTACATTAATAACTTGATTAAACCACGCTGTTAGCCATATGAGGTCTCCATTCTCGCGTCCTATTACGATTAAGAAACAGACCACAAGGCTCGCGTCATATGTAAACCGGGTGATGAATTCGTGTATACTCACCGATGGAGATGGTCTTGGGTGTTGCTTGATAACGGGGGTATGCCATGTAGTGTAGAACATTAACTAGTTAGTTCTTAATTGCACTTAATTGAGTACCTAAGTGGCTGCCTAGTAGAACTTAATGCTTAAATTTAGGAGGATAAAAAATATCCTAGATCGTCTCAGTGTTTGCTTAAAAGTTGCATTATGTTTTGATAAGTTGGTTATGAGGTTTAAGTCAACTTGGGGTGATTCCGGGTCGGTAAAACCAAGGAAAAGAAACGAAAAAAATTATTATTAATTTTGGTTCTCACTAGTTCATATAAACTTAAAAAACTGTCACATGTTATTTGTCTCGTTGTGTATTGAAAGAGCATGAATTTAAAGTGGACCAACATACTAGCAATCGCAGTTAATGTTTTGATGATGTTTTCGAATATTAAAAGAGTCAAGAGTTGAGTTGCTACTATCTATCGGTTATGATCCTGTGCATACTTCTTTTTTAGGGACGAAAAAGTCTTAAGTGTGGGGATATTTGATGTGTTCTAAAACACACTAGTTTTCCTTGCTATTTATCATTGTTTTAATCACTTATTTATCTAATATTTAATTTTTTTAACTTGTTTTAGTATGATCTTACATGAATATGTAATTTGTAGGTTAAGGGTTTAAAGAGAAAGAAACCGAGCTTTGAAAGATATTTAAAGGCCTTTTATGCGCTATAATTGAATAATCAAGTTAAAGGCCCGACCTATATTCATTTTTTGAAGCCCATATGTGTTATGATATAATAAAAAACAAAAAAAAAACCCTAATCAGCTCCTAATCTCGAAATCCGCAGCATCCATCAAGAAAAAAGTAAAAAAAATTATAAAACCTAACTCTAGGGTTGAGTTCCGATCGCATCAGCTAGGAAAGGAAGAGAAGGAGTTTGGCAGCAAGTTTAAAAGTGTTCTCTAAGTGTTTTACTCATCAAGGGACAACTAAGAACATTATACTTCATCCTCGTTTACTTTGGTTTGGTTTATGTTTCATAATTCTCCTGTTTTTGATCTTGAAATTGAATTTCTTTTTCAATTGAGTTAAGAATTAAGTTGTGCTTGATTATACTTGATTGTGGATTGATTTTTCTTATGATTTGGATGAGTAATATGGTTTTTTTATTTAGTATTTGCTGCTGTCCAAATAACATGAGTAGCTAATCTTGTTAGTTCTACCTAGGTTTGATGATAATTGTTCGGTTTTGATAAGTTACATGGATTGTTTGATCAAATGACTTGAATTACTATTGTAAAGTTTGGTTTAATATAAAATTAGGTTGTGTTTAGCGGCTGGGGTTTTATTAATTATACTTCATAACCTCATGCTTCAATTGGTTGATTTGTTTTGATTCATTGTTGCTTGTTTGATTCTTTACTTGGTGTTTAGAAGTTGTATGCAGTAGATATAACCATAGGGTTTTGTTAAGTTAATTTATCATTAAAAATCAGAGGGTAAGAACCTTCGTAGAGACCGAGAGGTGATAAGATGTATGGTCGTCTCATAGCCTTTGCATGCTAGGATTAGGATTGCGCGAGAGCGAGTTCGGTTCTTGTCGGGTTTGGGTTCTTGAGCGATTAGTTGGTCTAATTTGTGTTGAACTAAATTGTTCCTCTACCTTGGTTGTGTACTATTCATTTCCATTAGGATTGAGTGTCCATGACTCCAAGAGGAAAGTCGGCATTAGAACACCTTAGTAATGGTTTTCCAGTTTGATTTTTAAAATCAATTAATTGTAAGTTAGGGTTTGTTAGTGAGACCGAGAGGTGAACTAGCTAGCTTGAGTGAGCCTTAGTTGTGTCATCTTTAGATACCAGTGTCGTGAGATCATTCATTCCATTTACTTGTTGAGGCATCAATTTGATTCTTACCTAGGTAGACGTTTTCTCCATATTCGTTAAAACCTCATTAAGTTTCGTTAAGTGTTTCAGTTATTTTGTTAAGTTAATTTAATTAAGTTAGTTCATAGTAATTTAGGTCAAGTAGTTTAATTATTAAAAATCAAATTAAAAATATTATTCTTAGGAAGGTCTTGTATAGGGTTAGTAATCAAAGGACTTTTTACGTGTTCTTGTGTTCGATACTCGGACTTCTTTGGTCTATGCTACTAACGATCGGTGGAATTTTCGGTTGTGTGTGGTGTTATTAGGAATTTCTATTTAAATTGTAAAGCTTAGTTGTGAGTCCCGTAGAAAGAAACATACATTTGAAACACATCACTACCCATTGTTTTTCAGAGGACTTAAGAGTAACTTCTTTAACGTCTCTTAAAGCCTGGACGCTGCAATGTGTAACATCAATAAAATTAACGGATCCAAAATGCCTAATTTCAAAGTCCAAGGACTATCGCGATGACGTGGTCTGACAGCAGACACGTGCCCCGCCACGTGTCCCCTCGTGGAACTGCGTACCTAGCCACGTGGCACACGTGTCAAAGCTATTGGGTGATACGACAAGCCTAATTGTGATGCGTGATGACCTCCAAGTAGGCCCATCGCGTATTGCTATCACATAAAATAATATTAAAAGATTCGTTAACCCATCGCGATACGCGATGGGTAATTGGCCCATCGCGTATTGCTATCACTGGTTTTGATAGTATAAGGTCAAAATATGATCACAATTCATTGGTAATAACTGGAACAACTGATGATTCAATCAAAACAACTATTATGAATACCAAAACGGTTGTTTCATCTCAAACAGTTGATGTTCCATCCGGTGTTTCAAAGAGAGTTGAATCAAATAGACTAGTTGCAACTGCACATGCATTTGTTCCTAGATCAGTTGCTACTCAACTTAAGAAAAATGATTCAGAGTTTCTTCAAATTGAAATTCATCCAAATTTTGTACCTGGATGCAAATCACCATTAACAGTAGTTTTTGACATATTGGGTGTAATAAAAAAGAAGAAATAAAAAATTTTCAAAAGAAACCTTTATTTCCAAATCCATGTGATGTATGCAATAAAGAACAATCATCTAACTGAGGATTGTAAATTTCTAAAAACTGTTTATCTCAAGAAAATTGTCGAAATACCTGATGTCTTCATTAAAAAATCAGTGTTCTACACCCACGAAGAAAGTTCAGTTTGAGACTGTTGAAAAGCCTGTTACTACAGGTTTAAAGAACATTCCTTGTTCAAGAATTGTACTTTTGGTAGACCAGTCAAAATCCTAAGGAATGACAATTGAACTAAATTCAAGAATGACGTGCTAGATACTTTTTGTATCTCCAAAGGCATCATTAGGCAATTCAACATTCCAAGGCAGCCACAACAAAATGGAGTAGTAGAAAGGAAGAACATGACCTTAATTGAATCTGCTAGATCCATGCTTGCTGATTCAAGGCTACCTCTATATTTTTCAGCTGAAGCAGCTAACACTGCAGGATATGTTCAAAACAAGATCTTAATAAATTAGAGACATGAGAAAACAACCTATCAAATTCTTTATATATTTAAACCATTAATATCCTTTTTCAAATCCTTTGGTTGCCCATGCTTTATTCTGAACTTAAAAGATTCAATTTCAAAGTTTGCAGCCAAAGTGGATTGTGGTTATTTTCTAGGCTATTCTTCTACTTCTAAAGCTTATAGAGTTTTTAACTCTAATACAAAGGCTATAAAAGAAACATTAAATGTTAAATTTAATGAAATATATGATTTAAAAATTCGTAATGATCTTGCTGATTTGTTTAATCTTGATGTATTGAAGTTTGAACCTATGAATTATGAAACTATTGATAATAGTGTTCATTTTGTCAGGTTGTATGTCTTTGAAGAGTCAAGTATAGAGAAAAACAACACTTTCATTCAAACTACTTATCAAGTGTAATCCACTGATTAAGGAAGTCAAGGTCATGAAACTACTGATGCTCAAACAACTGCTTCTCCAAAAGGACTTTCCCATCCCATTTTGAAAGTCCATAAGTTGTTTCTCAAAACAATTGTTTTCCCCCAATACCCCACCGCTAACAACTGATGCCACATCAGCAGTTTCACAAACCATTTTAACAAACACTTTAAGGAACATCATACCTTATGTGTTTCATCCTGCTCATCCATAAGAAAAAATCATGGGTAAAATACAACATGGGGCACTCACAAGAAGTCAATAAGCAAATGTTTGCTTATTTTCTGGATTTCTATCTCAACTAGAACCTACCAAGTATCAACTTGCTTTAAGAGAAAACTATTGGGTTAAATCCATGCAAGAGGAACTTAAGCAATTCACCAAGATGCATTTTTGGGAATTATGTCCATACCCAGAAAAAGTCACTCATGTTGGTACGAAATGGGTATTCAGGAACGAGACTGATGAAAGCGGGATTGTCATAAAAAACAAAGGAAGGTTAGTAGTTCAAGGATATCTTCAAGAAAAAGGATTTGACTATGAAAAAACCTTTGCACATGTTTCAAGACTTGAAGCAATCCTGCTATTTCTTCTTATGCATCCATTCAAAAAATCATTTTTTTCAAATGAATGTTACATGAGCTTTTCTTTATGGAGACATTAAAGAAGAAGTGTGAGTTGCACAACCACCAGAATTTTAAAAGGCTTTCAAGATGGACTCGGTCTACAAGCTCAAGAAAGCACTATATGGACTTAAACAAGCTCCAAGAGCCTAGTATAATAGACTTTCCTCCTTTTGATTTCAAATCATTTTCAAAGAGGACAAGTAGAAAAAAACTTTGTTTCTATAAAGGAAAGAAAAAGAGTTACTTCTTGTTCAGATTTATGTAGATGGCATCATATTTGGATCCACCAATCCAAAATTATGTGATGATTTTACAAAACTCATGAAATTTGAATATGATATGAGTAATATGTTACAATACTTTTTAGGCTTGGAAGTCAAACAAACTAAGCTTCGAATTGTTCTACATCAATCAATATATGTTAAAAATCTCCTAGAAAAGTTTAAAATGAATGAGTGCAAAGCAAGAAAGAAAAAGAGTTACTTCTTGTTCAGATTTATGTAGATGGCGTCATATTTGGATCCACCAATCCAAAATTATGTGATGATTTTACAAAACTCAAGAAATTTGAATCTGATTAGAGTAATATGTTACAATACTTTTTAGGCTTGGAAGTCAAACAAACTAAGACTTGAATTGTTCTACATCAATCAAAATATGTTAAAAATCTCCTAGAAAAGTTTAAAATGAATGAGTGCAAAGCAAGTACCACAAATCCTGAAGCAGAGTATATTGAAACTGCAAGTTGTATTGCACAAATCCTCTTACTACAAAACCAATTACTGGATTATGGAATCACAACTTTGAAAACACCATAAAAATTAGATAGTGAAGCTGCTATGAATATCATCAAAATCTAGTTCAACATTCAAAAACCAAATATAATGAGATCAGGCATCACTTCATAAGGGATTGATATGAAAAAGGTTTGATATTAATTGAACATGTTTCATCAGAAAACAATTGGCTGATGAGTTTACCAAAGCACTTGATTCAGAAACTTTTCAAAACTGATCTCCAGGTTGGGCATGTTAAACTTTGATTAATCATTTTTATAAAGTCAAAACAGTTGTATACAACTGATTCTTGATAACAAAAATGTTTTCAAATACTGTTTTTATATCCTTTGATTTATAAACAATGGAAAACTGATGTTTTCAAAACTACTGATCCACAATTGACCAATGCTTTCAAAAGTACTGTTTTTCTAAACTGATGTTGAGAAACTTAATGAAAGTAATTGTTTCAAATACAATTGTTTATCCAAACTACTGATAAAATAAAAATTTTTAAAAAGACTGATAAGCTTTCTATTGAACTACCGATAAAAGAGAAACAACAAGTGTTTCATTTCATCAATAGTTTTTTAGATAAAATATCCGTTGTATAAAAAAATAGTGGTTTTAACGGTAACTTTTATTCATCCACTTGCTTAAACCGCCAAGTCTTGCACCAATCGAAAGATTACCTTCCATAATCATCTCTATTAACCATAAAGAAAGCTTTTACCTACATCATATACATCTTTCAGCTAAACTCACTCACTTACTCTCTACATTCATTTACTCTTGTACACTGTCATCATGGCTCAAAACCCTGAAAACCTACAATTCGAGTATCCACATAACCTTTTAACCATATCTCATCACAAATCCAGTATATCCTGAATATGACAATATGATCGCAACAATAACTGGAAGCCGATTCTTCAACATCATGACAGCTAATGATGATCTTTATCCACAAACCCTAAATGAGTTTTGGAATAACGCTTCCCTTAAATACTTTAGGATGAAAGGACACCATTTTCACCCTGTCAAAGGTGGGTAACACTGAGGTATTTGTCTCATCTTCACTCCTTTCTCAACATCTGGAGTTGAATGATGATGACTTTCCTTCCAAAATTGTTGCATCTACACGGAAGCCTGAACTCATTGAGAGAAGTTATTGGGTTCTACTAAAAGGGAAACACTTTACAAAAACTTATTTCCCTCTCCAATGTAGTTGCTTTTACATACAATTATTCAGTGTATTTCATGAAAAACAACAAGCTGGAATGAATTGCCATTAAATGTTCAATATCTGGCATATTTCATTCTAACTGGTTAAAACTACTTTTCAAATTCAATCTTTAATGATCCGGTTTCAAATATAAAAGAAATGAATGCACCAAAAGGAAAACTATTTTAATGCTCCCAATATTTTAATCGAAATTACCTCATGAAAGTTTTACCAAACATGGACTTGATCCAAGGATCACCAGTCCAAAGTCAAAGTCTCAGCAATGAGATCTTTACGAGAATGAAAGATTCCAAATCTTCAACCTTGGTTGATGAGGAGGAACTTACTCAAACTACTGATGCTTCAACAACAGTAGTTAAGGAAACAAATCCCACTGCTCAAGGTGATCAAGTTACTCAACCTCATATCTTGAAACCCACACCTCCCACCAAAAAGGAAACATTGTAGAAATCCACCAAAACCAAATCCTCAAAGAAACCCAAAAAGGTAATTCAGGAAGATGAGGTGCCTGGTTCACCTATGGAAAAACAAATCCATAAAGAAAATTGACAGTTGTTACTTCCTCACAACTTGTCACACCTCCACCCAAGCCAACTCCTCAGTCTTCCTCACAAAAGGAAACTATTGTAAGCACAGGGGACCCAAATTAAAGGGTTGAAAGGCAAATAACCACTCCAACGCCAAGCCCCCTCCTAGGGCTAATTCTTTCACCCCCATTGGATCATCAAATTATAACCACCGGAGAAGTTGTTCAAGTACTTACCAAAAAGTCACACATCGCTGAGCGCAGTCCTTTATTTACCACGTCAACTGAAAGGGACTCCATAGTAAAAATGTTGACTGTTGTGACACGCATTACTAAGCCATGGAAAGAGGAGGTACATATCCCTATCACTACAGATGATTTAGATTTGGGATTTGGAGCAACTACTACAATTGTTGAAACAACAGTTTCTCAGTTCGATAGTAGTCTCTTCAATAAGACTCCTGTCCTGGCAAAAACTGATGATATTTTGATAGCTGATATAGTTGGAAGTCCCCAGTTCAAGAAAAAGGGGCATCTGATCTATTTCAAGATGAAAATTTTGATTTTGATTCAGATAAAACTGCCAATGTAGGTAAAACTACTGATGACAGGACATCAGATGAGACTATTAATTTAGTTGAAGGTAAAATTATTCATGAATTGACGAATCATGTTCAGAGGTTGAATTCTGAAGTCATGGTGCTGAAAAAGCTCATCTTAAAAATGGGTTAACCTTAAGTCCAACAAAACCATGATAATACCCAACTGTTGGCCTCCATCCTGTGTGAATTCCAATGTTGCATACAACAACTAGTCATTCAAAATTCACCAGCCACTCAAACCTCAAGCACCTAAGAGGGTATAACCACCTCTAACCCAGAGTTTGTTGATCTAAAATCGTTTATTACTTCTCAATTCCAAATATTTCAAACCAAAGTGAACATTGATACCACAATGCTTAGAAACTCACTCAACACTCTTGCTAATGAACTAAGAAAGCAAATGGTCTATCAAAGAAACCAACTAGCAGAACTTACTGCATTTATCCTCCTGCACCATGGTTTCTAGAGCAAGCTCAGGCTATTGCTAATGCCAAAAAGGAGGAGAATGTCCTTGAAGCTTAAAGAAAGGTAGACGAGAATAAACTCGATGACAAAGCTAAAAAAACTACAGAAGAAGCTACTAAACTGAAAAAATGTTGAGAAGAGAAACGAAAGCAAAAGAGAGGGCACCGGTCAAATAACTAAGAGAAAAACCATAAGAAACAGACCCTTCAAATACAAAAAGGCTCAACTCTGTCACCAAAGTTGGAAAAACAAAGAAAAGATCAATAGTTTCACAAACTAATGATGAATCTTAAGACATACTAGCAGTTCTTCAAACTACTGATGAACAATTAGTTGTGACACTTCAGTTGATTCAAGTCCAGCAGTTACCAAAACTGTTGATGCTGCTACATACCAAACTACTGGTGATCTACAAGAACCAACAATAGTTTCGAAGACTATTGATGCACCTAAGGTAACACAGGAAGCAAACAAACTATGTGATGATTTTACAAAACACATGAAGATGGCGTCATATTTGGATCCACCAATCCAAAATTATGTAATGATTTTACAAAAGTCATGAAATTTGAATCTGATATGAGTAATATG
Source organism: Bidens hawaiensis (assembly GCF_021521415.1). Lineage (NCBI taxonomy): Eukaryota > Viridiplantae > Streptophyta > Magnoliopsida > Asterales > Asteraceae > Bidens > Bidens hawaiensis. The sequence goes on along the minus strand of NW_027506023.1, from coordinate 72,680 downwards.
TTACAATACTCTTAGGCTTGAAAGTCAAACAAACTAAGACTGGAATTTTCTACATCAATCGAAATATGTTAAAAATCTCCTAGAAAAGTTTAAAATGAATGAGTGCAAAGCAAGTACCGTAGCCATGAGCAAACTTGATCCATTAACACCAGATGAAATTGGTGAATATGTTGATCAGACCTTGTATAGATACATGAGTGGATCATTAATGTATCTGACAGCATCTAGTCCTGACATCATGTATGCATGTGTGTGTGAGAGATATCAAGCTTCACCAAGGGAATATCACTTATGTACTGTCAAAAAGGATATTTAGATACCTCAAAGGTGCATTTACCTTGGGGATATGGTATCCATCAAGCACAAAGACCCAGCTTGTTGGTATTGCAGTTAGTGATTATGCAAGTTGTCAAATGACAAGATAATCAATATCTGGAGGATATCAGTTCTTTGGAGATGCATTGGTATCTTGGCAGAGCAAGAAACACACTACTGTTTCTAATTCAACTGCTGAAGCAGAGTATATTGAAGCTGCAAATTGTATTGCGCAAATCCTCTTACTATAAAACCAATTACTGAATTATGGAATCACAACTTTGAAACACCATTAAAATTGGATAGTGAAGCTGCTTTGAACGTCATCAAAAACTAGTTCAACATTCAACAACCAAACATATTGAGATCAGGCATCACTTCATAAGGGATGGATATGAAAAAGGTTTGATATCAATTGAACATGTTTCATCCGGCTGATGTGTTTACTAAAGCACTTAATTCAGCAACTTTTCAAAACTGATTTCCAGGTTGGGAATGTTAAACTTTGATTAATCATTTTTACAAAGTCAAAACAGTTGTATACAATTGATTTTTGATAATAAAAATGTTTCAAAATACTGTTTTTATATCCTTTGATTTATAAACAATGGAAAACTGATGTTTTAAAAACTACTGATCCACAATTGACCAATGCTTTCAAAAGTACTGTTTTTCTAAACTGATGTTGAGAAACTTAATGGAAGTAATTGTTTCAAATACAATTGTTTATCCAAACTACTGATAAAATAATATTTTTTAAAAAGACTGATAATTTTTCTATTGAACTACCGATCAAAGAGGAACAACAATTGTTCCATTTCATCAATAGTTGTTTTGACAAAATATCCATTGTATCAAAATAGTGGTTTTAACGGTAACTTTTATTCATCCACTTGCTTAAACCGCCTAGCCTTACACCAATCGAAAGATTACCTTCCATAATCATCTTTCTTAACCTTAAAGAAAGCTTTTACCTACATCATATTCATCTTTTATCTAAACTCACTCACATACTCTCTACATTCATTTACGCTTGTACACTGTCATCATGGCTCAAAACGCAGAAAACCTACAGTTCGAGAATCCACATAACCTTTTAACCATATCTTATCACAAATCCAGTATATCCTGATTATGACAATATGATCGCAACAATAAGTGGAAGCCGATTCTTCAACATCATGACAGCTAACGATGATCTTTATCCACAAACTTTAAATGAGTTTTGGAAGAACGCTTCCATTAAATACTTTAAGATGAAAGGACACCATTTTCACCTGGTCAAAGGTAGGTAACACTGAGGTATTTGTCTCATCTTCACTCCTTTCTCAACATCTGGAGTTGAATGATGATGACTTTCCTTCCAAAATTGTTGCATCAACACGGAAACCTGAACTCATTGGGGAAACACTTTACAAAAACTTATTTCCCTCTCCAATGTAGTTTCTTTTTCATACAATTATTCAGTGTATGTCATGCAAAACAACAAGCTGGAATGAATTGCCATTAAATGTTCAATATCTGGCATATTTCATTCTAACTGGTTAAAACTACTTTTCAAATTCAATCTTTAACGATCTGGTTTCAAATATAAAAGAAATGAATGCACCAAAAGGAAAAACATTTTAATGCTCCCAATATTTTAATCGAAATTACCTCATGAAAGTTTTACCAAACATGGGCTTGATCCAAGGATCACCAGTCCAAGTTCAACGTCTCAGTAATGAGATCTTTACGAGAATAAAAGATTCCAAATCTTCAACCTTGGTTAATGAGGAGGAACTTACTCAAACTACTGATGCTTCAACAACAGTAGTTAAGGAAACAAATCCCACTGCTCAAGGTGATCAAGATACTCAACCTCGTATCTTGAAACCCACACCTCCCACCAAAAAGGAAACATTGTAGAAATCCACCAAAACCAAATCCTCAAAGAAACCCAAAAAGGTAATTCTGGAAGATGAGGTGTCTGGCTCACCTATGGAAAAACAAATCCACAAAGAAAATTGACATTTGTTACTTCCTCACAACATGTCACACCTCCACCCAAGCCAACTCCTCAGTCTTCCTCACAAAAGGAAACTATTGTAAGCACAGGGGACCCAAATTAAAGGGTTGAAAGGCTAATAACCACTCCAAAGCCAAGCCCCCTCCTAGGGCTACTTTTCTTTCACCCCCATTGGATCATCATATTATAACCACTGAAGAAGTTGTTCAAGTACTTACCAAAAAGTCACACATCGCTGAGCGCAATCCTTTATTTACCACATCAAATGAAAGGGACTCCATAGATAAAAATGTTTCTGTTGTGACACGTATTACTAAGCCATGGAAAGAGGAGGTACATATCCCTATCACTACAGGTGATTTAGATTTGGGATTAGATGAAACTACTACAACTGTTGAAACAACAGTTTCTCAGTTCGATAGTAGTCTCTTCAATAAGACTCATGTCATGGCAAAAACTGCTGATATTTTGATAGCTGATATAGTTGGAAGTCCCCAGTTCAAGAAAAAGGGGCATCTGATCTATTTCAAGATGAAAATTTTGATTTTGATTCAGATAAAACTGCCGATGTAGGTAAAACTACTGATGACAGGACATCAGATGAGACTATTAATTTAGTTGAAGGTAAAATTATTCATGAATTGACGAATCAAGTTCAGAGGTTGAATTCTGAAGTCATGGTGCTAAAAAAGCTCATCTTAATAATGGGTTAACCTTAAGTCCAACAAAACCATGATAATACCCAATTGTTGACCTCCGTCCTGTGTGAATTCCAATGTTGCATACAACAACTAGTCACTCAAAATTCACCAGCCACTCAAAGCTCAAGCACCTAAGAGGGTATAACCACCTCTAACCCAGATTTTGTTGATCTAAAATCGTTTATTACTTCTCAATTTCAAATATTTCAAACCAAGTAAACATTGAAACCATAATGCTTAGAAACTCACTCAACACTCTTGCTAATGAACTAAGAAAGCAAATGGTCTATCAAGAAACCAGCTGGCAGAACTTGCTGCATTTCTCCTCCTACACCATGGTTTCTAGAGCAAGCTCAGGCTGTTGCTAATGCCAAAAAGGCAGAGAATGTCCTTGAAGCTTCAAGAAAGGTAGACGAGAATAAACTCGATGATAAAGCTAATGAAACTGCCGAAGAAGCTACTAAACTGAAAAAAATGTTGAGAAGGGAAAAGAAAGCAAAAGAGAGGGCACTAGTCAAATAACTAAGAAAAAAACCATAAGAAACAGACCCTTCAAATACAAAAAGGCTCAACTCTGTCTCCAAAGGTGGAAAAACAAAGAAAAGATCAATAGTTTCACAAACTAATGATGAATCTTAAGACATACTAGCAGTTCTTCAAACTACTGATGAACAATCAGTTGTTACACTTCAGCTGATTCAAGACCAGCAGTTACCAAAACTGCTGATGCTGCTACATACCAAACTACTAGTGATCTACAAGAACCAACAGTAGTTTTGAAGACTATTGATGCACCTAAGGTAACACAAGAACCAAATTCAAGGGACCATATTGTCCTTGGCTTGGCATACAAATTTTATAGCGAGCCTTTTGGATATGCATCTTTTTCGGAAGCTTGGGGCGTTGTACTTGGTACCAATTTCTGTCCACTTATACGCCCTATATGTGTTCCATGCATGTATGGATGCTCTATGGATGTTATTTTCAACAATGTAATATGTTAGTAGTAAACTACTAAATTAATTGAAGAGATGTTGTCCTTACCGATCCTTCATGAATATTCATCTAGAGCATTTGTGATTGTCATCGTGTTCACGTCAATATAAGTTGTTGGTGTTCTTGGTAGGTTCCTCAACCTGAGATCCATCATAATATTAGCATAAAAAGTCTTATCAACCTAAAAATAGACTTTTAAATTGAGCATTGTGCAACTATAGACTAGGTCTTAAATGTTTACGTGGTGTGTTGTTTTAAATTGACCATTGTGCAACCAAATATAAACTTGTGAAAATGGAGCCCAAAAAACCACCACGTTAATTCTAAACATCTCCTTGTCCTTGTCCTTACAACCGTAAGTAAGAAATTGGTTGAATTTGGGTTCTAATCGAGGTAAGAAGTCATTACTTGACCCATTCTCATCCAATTGGTCTATTACATAATAGAATTGTGATCCATGTGAATATGGTTTGGACTCTACCCTATGATGATGCCAAAAGGTATGATGCTTTTTGACACCAAGTAGTTGTCTGTATAAGTGTGTTCTATTTTCTTCCTATCATCATGCAGTGCGTGCGTGTTTTACAATATAATCATCTCTTCTGGTTTGAGCCAAATAAAGCTGTCAGTAGAAACCAAAATCCACAGTAGGCGGATGTTTTGGGTATGGATAAAAGAACGTTCATGGCTCAAGTGTCAGATACAACAGCAGCTGGGCATTTACGTAATAGCAACTTACAAGCTGATGGTGAAGATCAAGTTTCATCAACGGTTATTATTGGATATTTTCAGAGACGAGTTCCAAATTTCTAATCCAATTTCTAAAATCTAATCATGGCTTAAAGTATGGAATCTCTAAAGTCAAAAACCAAATCAAAATCGAAAGGCATTGAACATCAAGAAATCTTCAAAATTGATCAAAAAATGTGATTTAATCAATCGAATTGATGTGTAGAAGTATTTAGATTCATCAATCGATTATGGAATTGCAGAAATAATGCACTCAATCGAGATCTGATTAGGGTTCAAAATATTATGTTTAAACGTTCTGAAACAAAACTGAAGACCTTTAAACGTTCAGACCAAAAAGAACATCTTTAAACGTTCTAATACATTCAAAGAAGTTCTAGGTTTTAAAAAAATAAATGAACATCTTTAAATGTTCTAATACGTTCAAGGAAAATCTGGGTGTTAAAAAAATAAACATTTTTAAACGTTCTAATACGTTCAAAGAAGTTCTGGGTGTTCAAAAAATTTTAGAAGTTTTGAACTTCTAAACAGAACTTCTAAACTAACAAAAAAAATTAAACGCCTGTAACATGAAACTGAACACTGAAATCACTTCACACAATCTCGTAATCATCAAAAAATTATCAATCGACCGTCTGCAACTGAGTTTCTGCAAATAGTGTATTTCAATTCAAAATCAATTGAAGTGTGTGTCTGTAAATGACGCCGGTGACGATGGTTGAATCGATGCAACAGATAATTAGGATAGAAACGATTTGAAATAATTTACAAATTTGTCACCGCGTGTTTTTTTAAATCTAGGGTTGAGGGTGAAGCGTACGTAATGTACGATATGAGATTACTGTATTTTATTGTAAGGCCCCGTTACCGGTAGCCCTGCTTTTGTGTTGGATTTACTCATAAACGCAGTTCTAAATATCAGAGTTAATTAAAAACTTTACGCGGAATATAAAACTTTCATAAAACGTCACATAACAAATTTATAACGTGTCTTAAAACATTCACTTTGTCTTTCCAAATTCAAAATATAACTTATAAAACATAGCAGATCTTCAGATGCCAGGCTTTCATTCTTCTGCCATGTGTCCTGCTCACGCCAGCTAACACATTCTACTCACCTGCGTGCATACTAAAAGTCAGCTACGCTGAGTGAGTTCTAGTTAATCATACATCATACAATACACTTACTTACCATCAATCATGCATCCGAAGATACATAATAATTACTTTACTAATTTACTTTTATTTTATACTTTCATACATACGTACATAGTTTATCACGTTCATACTTTATATTTACTGTCCATTCTATCTCAGATATTATTAGAGTCTGATCCTTTCCTTTTCTATCTCAGATATTATTAGGGTTTGATCCCTCTTTCCTTTGTCTATCTCAGATATTATTTAGGGTCTGATCCCTTTCTTGTCTATCTCAGATATTATTAGGGTCTGATCCCTTTTTAGTTCTCTATCTCAGATATTATAAAAGTCTGATCCCGTCTTCTCTATCTCAGATATTATTAGGATCTGGTCCCTCTTTCTTCATCTTCATTCATACTATCTTTACATACTTATACATACACTTTTCTTTAATTATTACATACTCATACATTGTACATATATACATATCATACACAATTCACCTTTCATATTCATACCTCCCTTGTCAATACGTGCAATATCCGAAGATCGTTCACGTACCGGCAAGCTTTACTTCACATACATAACATAATATCTATCACATAAATCATACATGGCATACACTTACCATTTAAGGTAAGTGTATTAACTATCACATCAAGTATGCATACAGCCCCGAAAACATTACAAGGAAATGGGTCTAGAAACTCACCTGAATGCGGTTACGCTCACCGTTGATCGTAATCCCTTTCTTGAGCTATGCACGGCTAACTGTATAATATATATATATATATATATATATCCGTCAATTAATCTTTCACTAGATCAAGTTGGTATTTTAGTTACCAACATGTTTCTAAGTTGGGTTGGTTTGTTTAATTCCTACATATGGTCCAACTAGTTAGATTGGGTTCACAATTCATCATAACATCTGGGCCCAACTGATCATGCCCAAAGTCAACAGGCTTGACCGAGAACCTGTTTTAGCCGAGAACCATATTGCCGAGAACTACGTGACCGAGAACCACATGGCCAAGAACATCCTGGACGAGAAATACATCGACGAGAACATCCTGGCCGAGAACATCCTAGTTGGCTGTTCGTTTGACCAAAGACTATAAGGGTTGATCTTGGATTCTCCAAGCTTGGCCGAGAACCCCCATCTCAGCCCATATGCTATCTTAAGTTTTATCCTTCCCAGATTACATGGTTCATGGTTTAAATCATGAACTATTAAGCCTATATCATCATCGTTCATACTCGTTTACACCCTTTATTAACCCGGCTTCAAGATCTACCTCGTTTTAGGCATAAAGCTTAGACCTTTAAACGTTCTAGGCTAGATCCAGGGTTCCTTTATGAACCGTTTACAACCATATGACCATTAAGTCCTTTTTAATCATCAAGTTTATATTTTTATGAGACATCTAGGTCCAATCTACTCTAGGGTCAAGTTTCAGGGCAAAATGTTCATAAAAACATAAACTCTAAGGTTAAAGCACATACCTTTAAGCGTATTTAGGCTTCGGGTTAGCTTGTTTACGAACTAGGATCTTGTATTTATCTTGTATAAGAAGATCTATGTATATTCAACTTGATTTCGGTCTCGAGTGCCTCCTTTTTCTCTTGCGGCCGAAAATGGAAGGTTGTGTGTGTGTTATGGAGGTGTGTAGGGAATATTATGGATAAGATGGATGAAAATGGAAAGATTTAGGGTTTAAGGGGGTATTTATACACCCTTAAGCCCATGGACCTAATGCCCATCTCTCCTTTATAGTACATGATTAATCCATCTAATTAGCTCACTCCTCTTTCCTCTTTTATTATTTTATTTACTAATCCAAGTAAAAAAAAATTCATAATATAATATTTAAAATATTATTATTGAAATTTTGGGATGTTACAAGTCTTCCCTCCTTAAAGAGGTTTCATCCCCGAAACCTAACTATTACATAAACAGATTAGGGTAAAACTTGCGCATCTCGTCCTCAGCTTCCCAAGTAGCATCTGATCCCTTACGATGCTTCAGTATCACTTTTACCAAGGGTATAACCTTGTGACGAAGTTGCTTCATCTTGCGGTCCACTATCTTTATCGGTTGCTCAATGTAGTTCAATTGTTCATCAACCTCGATGTCCATTAATGGCACGTGAGACGTGTCATCAGCTAGACACTTCCTCAGATGAGAAACATGGAAGGTTGAATGAATTCCTTCTAGCTCCGCCGGTAAATCCAGCTTATAGGCCACTTCACCCACCCGACCTAGAATCTTAAACGGTCCAATATACCTTGGACTCAACTTTCCTCTCTTTCTAAAATGAATGATCCCCTTCCAAGGCGAGACCTTGAGCATCACATTGTCACCAACGTTAAACTCGATCGGTCGTCGCCGCTTATCAGCATACGACTTTTGCCTGTCTTGAGCAGCTTTCATTCTAGCCTTAATTTGATCGAACTTTGAAGACGTTTCTTGAACAACTTCTAAGCTTCCCATTTCTTTCTGACCAATCTCTCCCCAACATACGGGAGTTTTACATCGTCTACCATAGAGCATTTCAAACGGTGGCATACCAATACTTAAATGGTAACTGTTGTTATAGGAGAACTCTGCTAGGTGCAGATGATCATCCCAACTTCCCCCAAAGTCTAAAACACAAGCAAGTAGCATATCCACAAGGGTTTGGATTGTCCTTTTAGACTGCCCATCGGTTTGAGGATGATACACCGTACTGATGTTTAATCTCGTTCCCATAGCTTCGTGGAACTTCTTCCAAAACCTCAAAGTAAACCGAGTATCCCTATCAGACACGATCGATAACAGTACTCCATGCTTAGATACCACCTCTTTTATGAACAAACTTGCTAACGTCTCTAATGAGATGGCCTCTCGTATAGGCTGAAAGTGAGCACTTTTGGTCAAACGGTCCACTATCATCCAGATGGTATCATGATGCTTAGCTATACGGGGTAGCTTAGTTATGAAATCCATGGTGATGTGTTCCCATTTCCATTCAGGTATCTCTAGCAGTTGCATCTTCCCATAAGGATTATGATGTTCTGCTTTGACTTGTAAACAAGTTAGGCACTTACGGACATAATCTACTACATCATTCTTCATTCCCGGCCACCAGTAATCCCTCTTCAAGTCTTGGTACATCTTTGTAGCTCCTGGATGAATCGAATATCTTGATTTATGGGCTTCATCTAAAATTCGACCTCTGAGATCTCCATGGCGTGGGATCCACATACGGTCAGATCTAGTCTTAACACCATGAGTGTTTTCCATCAACTCATCTTGTTGGCCATAAATCCTTTCTTTCTTCACTAACCCTTCATCGACTAACACCTCCGACTGCACCTTGATGATTTCTTCAAAAAGACTTGAATTCATAATCAGCTGGTATGACTTAACTATTGCAAGGACTTCCTCATTCTTACGACTTAGCGCGTCGGCGACCACGTTAGCCTTGCCAGGGTAGTACTTAATATCGCATTCGTAATCCTTTATCAATTCTAACCACCTTCTCTGCCTCATGTTCAATTCTTTCTGCTCGAAGAAGTACTTTAAACTCTTATGATCTGTGTAGATGGTACACTTGGTACCATATAGATAATTCCTCCATATCTTGAGAGCATGCACTACTGCTGCTAGCTCTAGGTCATGCGTCGGATAAGTACTCTCATGGACTTTCAACTGTCTAGACGCGTAAGCTATCACCTTCCCTCGTTGCATCAACACGCAACCTAACCCACGATGCGAAGCATCAGTACAAACAACCAAATCCTTGTCACCATCGGGTAAAGCAAGGATTGGAGCTTGCGTGAGTCTATTCTTTAGCTCTTGGAAAGCCTCTTCTTGAAACTTACCCCAACTGAATAATATCGTCTTTCGGGTCATACCGGTCAATGGTGCGGCTATCTTGGAGAAACCTTCGATGAATCTCCTATAGTAGCAAGCTAACCCTAAGAAGCTTCGTATATCAATCGGATTCTGCGGAGTCTTCCAATTCGTTATCGCCTCAATCTTAGCTGGGTCCACGGTAATCCCTTCAGGATTAATCACGTGACCTAGAAATTGCACTTCTCTCAGCCAGAATGCACACTTCGAAAACTTAGCATACAACTTCTCCTTCTTCAGAACTTCCAATACTTCCCTCAGACGCTCGGCATGATCAGACTCGCTCTTAGAATAAATCAATATATCATCGATGAAGACGATAACTGACTTATCCAACATTGGCCGACACATCCTATTCATCATGTCCATAAATGTTGCGGGAGCATTCGTTAGACCGAATGACATTACGAGGAACTCGTAGTGTCCGTACTGCGTTCGAAACGCTGTCTTAGGGATGTATGCCTCTTTCACCTTCAACTGATGATAGCCTGATCTGAGATCTATCCGTGAGAACCAACTTGAACCTTGCAGTTGGTCAAACAGATCATCAATCCTTGGCAAAGGATATCTATTCTTTACCGTAAGTTTGTTCAACTCGCGATAGTCTATGCACATTCTCATACTTCCATTCTTCTTCTTCACAAATAACACTGGTGCACCCCACGGGGAAACACTTGGTCTGATAAAACCCTTGTCGAGGAGTTCTTGCCGTTGGGACATTAATTCTTTCATCTCAGACGGTGCTAAACGGTAAGGTGCTTTTGCGACGAGTTGGGCTCCTGGTACTAAATCTATTTGGAATTCTATCTCTCGCTCCGGTGGCAACCCCGGAAGATCCTCTGGGAAAACTTCTGGGTAGTCGCGCACTATTGGAACATCTTTCATTTCTTTTGTCTCGGCCGTAGCGTTGACAATATACGCCAGGTAGGCACCGCACCCCCGCCTTAACAAACCCTCAGCTTTTATCACCGAAATGACATTAAGCCCAGAACTTTCCTTATCACCAAAAACCGTCACCTCACAACCATCCAAAGACTTTAACCTTATTATCCTACTCTTACATACTATCTGAGCTTCAAACTCAGATAACCAATCCATTCCCAAAACCACGTCGAACCCTCCTAAGGTCATAACATACAAGGTGACAGGGAACTCATGTCCCTCTAACTCTATCTTACAGTCCTTAACCATTATCATTATTTTAACCGAATTGTCACTAGCGGTTTCTACTATAAAAGTTTCAGACACTCGGCAACATTTCATTTTAGCTAATTTACTAAAGGACGTAGCTACGAAACTTTTGTTCGCACCCGAATCAAATAATACAGAAGCGGAAATGCCGTTTACTAGAAACGTACCTGTGACGACATCTGGAATCTGCTTGGCTTGTTCCTGGGTTAACATGTAGGCTCGGGTCCTTGGCCTAGTCTGATCAGCATCATTCTTCCCACTCCCTCCGGCACCACCATCATTGCATTCCTTAGCAAAATGTCCTGGCTTACCGCACTTGTAACATGCGGATTTTGCAGTACAATCGGGAGCATAATGCACCACCTTTCCACACTTATAACATGCATTCGATCCCAGCCTGCATTCCCCACCATGAGCCTTACCACACATATAACAAACATCCGATCCTTTACCCCACTTACACTCACCCCCATGCATCTTGCCACACGTCTTGCACGACCTCTTCTCCCGCACTTTCTGCTTCTTATCCTTGGAGTTCCACAACTGAGTACCGGGTCGTTTAACAGGAGCAACCCACTTCTTATCCTTCTTCTCTTCTTCCATCACAATATCATCCGCAGCCCGATCCGCATAAACCATCTCTGCAAGCTCGACAGCAGAGTCAAAGGTAGCAGGTTTACTTGTCCTGACTAACATGTGGACTTTTTGTGGCAATTCTCTCACAAAACACTTGATCCTTTTTGCCTCAGTGTTGACCATATCGGGTACCAACCAAGACATTCGGTTGAACTCGGTGGTATACTCACGATGAGTCATCGCTCCAGCTTTCAAGTTCAGGAATTTCATCTCCGCCCTCTCAACCTCGGCGTCAGCACAGAATTTCTTCATAACCAGTTCTTTCAGATCCTCCCACTTCATGGCCTTAATCTCCTCCCGAGTCTTCCTCTGCTCCACACTTTCCCACCAATACATCGCCTCTTCTTCAAACGATTGAGTGGCATAACCAACAGCTTGATCGGGACAACACTCGCTAATCTGAATAATTTTATCCATGGCAGTTATCCATTGAAGGGTAGAGATTGCGTCTCCCAAACCAGTCAGTTTCGGCGGGTCACATCCCGTGAAGGACTTATAGTTGCACCCACCTCGGCCTTAATTCTTCTGATGTCAGGCTTTAATTCTTCTGCCATGTGTCCTGCTCACGCTAGCTGACGCATCCTACTCACCTGCGTGCATACTAAAAGTCAGCTACGCTGAGTGAGTTCTAGTTAATCATACATCATACAATACACTTACTTACCATCAATCATGCATCCGAAGATACATAATAATTACTTTACTAATTTACTTTTATTTCATACTTTCATACATACGTACATACTTTATCACGTTCATACTTTATATTTACTGTCCATTCTATCTCAGATATAGTTAGGGTCTGATCCCTTCCTTTTCTATCTTAGATATTATTAGGGTCTGATCCCTCTTTCCTTTGTCTATCTCAGATATTATTTAGGGTCTGATCCCTTTCTTGTCTATCTTAGATATTATTAGGGTCTGATCCCTTTTTACTTCTCTATCTCAGATATTATAAGGGTCTGATCTCGTCTTCTCTATCTCAGATATTATTAGGGTATGATCCCTCTTTCTTCTTCTTCGTTCATACTATCTTTACATACTTATACATACACTTTCTTTAATTATTACATAATCATACATTGTACATATATATATCATACACAATTCATCTTTCATATTCATACATCCCTTGTCAATACGTGCAATATCCGAAGATCGTTCACGTACCGGCAAGCTTTACTTCACATACATAACATAATATCTATCACATAAATCATACATGGCATACACTTACCATTTAAGGTAAGTGTATTAACTATCACATCGAGTATGCACACAGCCCCGAAAACATAACAAGGAAATGGTGCTAGAAACTCACTTGAATGCGGTTACGCTCACCGTTAATCGTAATCCCTTTCTTGAGATGTGCACGGCTAACTGTATATATATATATATATATATATATATATATATATATATATATATATATATATATATATCCGTCAATTAACATCTGGGCCCAACTGGTCAGGCCCAAGGTCAACAGGCTTGACCGAGAACCTGTTTCAGCCGAGAACCATATGGCCGAGAACTACGTTGCCGAGAACCACATGGCCGAGAACTACATGGCCGAGAACATCCTGGCCGAGAACTACATGGCCGAGAACATCCTAGCTGGCTGTTCGTTTGACCGAAGACTATAAGGGTTGACCATGGATTCTCCAAGCTTGGCCGAGAACCCCCAGCTCAGCTCATATGCTATCTTAAGTTTTCATCCTTCCCTGATTACATGGTTCATGGTTTAAATCATGAACTTTTAAGCCTATATCATCATCGTTCATACTCGTTTACACCCTTTATTAACCTGGCTTCAAGATCTACCTCTTTTTAGGCATAAATCTTAGACCTTTAAACGTTATAGGCTAGATCTAGGGTTCCTTTATGAACCGTTTACAACCATATGACCATTAAGTCCTTTTTAATCATCAAGTTTGTATTTTTGTGAGACATCTAGGTCCAATCTACTCTAGGGTCAAGTTTCATGGCAAAACGTTCTTAAAAACATAAACTCTAAGGTTAAAGCACATACCTTTAAGCGTATTTAGGCTTCGGGTTAGCTTGTTTACGAACTAGGATCTTGTATTTATCTTGTATAAGAAGATCTATGTATATTCAACTTGATTTCGGTCTCGGGTGCCTCCTTTTTCTCTTGCGGCCGGAAATGGAAGGTTGTGTGTGTGTTATGGAGGTGTGTAGGGAATATTATGGATAAGATGGATGAAAATGAAAAGATTTAGGGTTTAAGGGGGTATTTATACTCCCTTAAGCCCATGGACCTAAGGCCCATTTTTCCTTTTTAGTCCATGATTAATCCATCTAATTAGCCCACTCCTCTTTCCTCTTTTATTATTTTATTTACTAATCCAAGTAAAAAAAATTTCATAATATAATATTTAAAATATTATTATTGAAATTTTGGGATGTTACATTTTTCCTTTATATACAATATTATTGTTGTTAGACGCGGTGTTTTTAACTATTTTGAACCGTTAAAATTTGAAACATATACCGTACAATGTATCCATACCCCGATTCTATAATATGTAGGGTTAGGCTAAAATATAAATGGACACAAAAATGAGAATGGTGAGAAGGATTTGTGACCTTAAAAAAAGCCCCTTAAAAAAAGTTCAAGAAAAATAATAAAAAAACCATAACTCGAATATAAATCAAAAACGAAAAAAATAATTTAAATGTTTCCCTGCCGTCCTTGTTCATTAAAAAAAAGACACAATGACGGGAAAAAACACAATCTATATTATATAATAAATAAAACTTATTAAATGCCACATGTCATCACCAAATTCATCCTTACAAAAGTTTTCCCTCCTCTCTCTCTCTCATATTAATTACATTACTTTTTTTTAATATTTCATTTTAAATTTTTAATAATTTATCCTAATTTAAAAGAATTAATACCATCATAAATATGTTAATTTGTTTAATATTAAATTTATTGCATTAGTTATTAATATTTTAGATTTTTATAAGTAACCAATACGAAACGGGTGGGTTTCTTTAACCGGTTAAAGTTTCAAACATTGTTCATGTCAAAAGAGTTTAAGATTAGAATGAGTTTTGGTCCACAAGTTGGTTTAAAAAAGTAGTCATTTACAACTAAGTTTTGATATAGAAAATAACAAATAAATAATTTATAATTTATGAATTTTCTAACAACTTTTTTATTTCCAAATTGCGTAATGTGTAATTTTTTTACCGTATCATATATCTTTATATATGTGATACATTTTTTTTGTATTTCACATTATGTTATTGTTTAAAAAAATTACTTATTCTATCCCGTGTGCTACACGGGTAACTAACCTAGTGATAAATAAAAAAGACAAAACAGATTGCAAAATATAACACAATGCCGAGAAAAATATAACACAATGTTGAGTAATATAACACAATATCTAGGAAAAAAGATACAATGTAAAGGAAAAAAGACTCAATGACGAAAATAAACAAAAAACACAATGATAATGATAAATATAAAGACACAATCATCTTTTTTTTATTGAACAAGGATGACGGGGGAACATTTTAGTTTATTTTTTAATTTTTTTAAATTGTTTTTAAACTTTTTTCATTTTGATTTATATTTTGAGTTATGATTTATTTACTTGTATTTTGAGGCTACAAATTCTTCTCATCTTTCTCATTTTTGTGATCCTTTGTAGAATAAATTAACCCATATATATGTGGCAAATACAACATATTTACTTATGAATTGGGCAATACAGGCTAATATTTTTGTTATAATGGGTCATGCATGTAAAGAAATATAGAATGCTTAAAAAGGAAACAGGTCAAAATGTATTGAATGAATTGAAAGTGATTCATGCATATAACCTTCCAAACCCTTTTATAAGAAAATGAAAATTTTGGAGAAAGTTGTTTTTGATTAACCCAATCCATACAAAAGGTATATGTATGGCCACATCTACGTATTGTATTGTGAGCTTTTTTATTACTTATCGCATTATGCTTTTGATGAATTTAGATCATGATTGGATTTCCGTTTATCAATAACTTATGTGCTATTTCTGGATGTCTGATACGGCTTCATATTATTGCGATGCATGAATTATGTGAATACACAAAAGGAGAAGGTTTTTCAAATGGATTTGATGCGCATCTTAACATAGAACAGATGAACAAAACATGTGTTGAGTTATTTCAGTTGTATGATGACCACAAGAAGAATGGAATAAAGATGACCACAGAAATAGAATTTAGAGGTTATTATGCACTTCTCAAATTGGACAAACATCCAGGCTATAAAGTAAGTCATCTGCAAACATGCTTATGCTACGTAGTTTATGTAGCCTATGGTATTTTGACACGTGGAAGTCATGGTAGGTTGAACCTTCAACTCTCACTCGATCTTGCCAAGATGATACCTGGGATACGACAAGCTGAACAAGTGTTGTTTGCTAGTAATGTAGCTAGGTTTGTATAATCTATTAGATTGTTAACATGTATGTTCTTTTAACACGGCTCATTATATTTTCTTGTTTTGTTTCAGATCGTACAGAACTGGGAATTTTATAGCATTCTTTCATTTGGTTAGAAGGGCTAGCTATATTCAAGCATGCTTAATGCATGCTCACTTTGGCAAGGTCTAGTCTTCTTTTCTTTATTTATTTTTTATATATATGGGCTTGTAGGTAACACGTTGAAACAGGTTTATATCTTAATCTTTGAATAAAGTAGTTTAGGACGTTTGTCTTTAAATAACCCAATCGACCCCCATTCATAAGTAGTTAAGGGGTGCGATCATGTCTTGTTGGTGGGTTGAAATGTTGAATTGATGAACCGAAGATGACACGTGTAACCCATTTATCTAAACGAGTCATACGGGTTGGTTGTATATAGGTGGTTGGGTACTGGGTAGTAATCGGGTTGTAATTAATGTCATCGTGTTAACATGTTTGGCGTGCTATAGTAAGTGGATTAAACGGGTTGCTAGATTGAAGTGCGTAAACGGGTTGACCTATTATATTAAATTGGTTAAACAAGACCGTTCTATTTTTACTTGTGATGATGATGACCCAACTGCTTCATAAACATGTGATGCTAACTCGTGGTGTCAATCGTGTCGGGTTGGCGGGTTCACGTATTGGGATTCTTCAACCCTAACCCAACCCATATAGTTATTTGAGCCGTGTCTGTTGATCAGTTATTCATGTAAGTGATAGAAAACATGTGTAAAAAATAAACCTATGAACCTGTTACAGCATGGAGAGTAGTAACCGCAGCAGAGTATGATGTAGTCGACATGTTTGTCATCTTGATCGAGTTCCCCTTTAGGATGTATAGTTAAGGATGGTATTAGGGTTTTGAGAGGAACCCAGGTTAGGAGAGAGGAGGTACACACAAGAAGAAACCCTTTATTAGTTAATTATAGGTAATATGACCCATCAACAATTACCAAACTAATATATAATAAGGTATAGTTAATATTTTGATCTATTACATTATAAATTATTATAATGGTCATATATAAATATATTTATTATATATTATTCTTACATTCTCCCAGTTGGCTGAGTAATCATTTATTATGAGTATTAGATAAGCCTGATCAGGAGTTAACACTCATTTTAGCTTTAAACTTAAACTAGAGCAGATAAATACAGTCATTGAATTGAACATTAGCTCAAAACCCCTTCAGAACGCTTGATTTATATATTAATCCGTCTATATGTCATTATGCATGCAGAACATATTAAGAGACGTACAAAATAAAAAATGATGAAGAAATTTAATAGTTAATCATTCATAGTATGATATGCAGTTGCGCATGGTCATCAATAAACCCCTCATAATTTATAAGCGCTTTCATAATACTTATGGGTAATAAACCTTTAGTTACAGGATCATTAAGCATATCATGAATGTATTCGATATGAAAATTTAGATTCCTCAATTCGTTCATAAACGAATAATTAATTTCAAATTAAAATTAATACAAGACCTCTTAAACTGTTACTGTTTGAGAAAACATGGTAGCTGACTTTATCACAATAAGTCTTCAATATACAATTTATATGGAGTTTAATAAAACTTATGAGTCCACTAATAAATATACAACAACATTTATTGACAACATCGTTGTAATTAATCAACATATTATGTCATTTTGACTTAGGTTGTTGTTATCAGTTCATTATGACTTCTCCATGAGATAGATGTATCTGCTGACATAAGAATATATCCCGAAAAATACATTTTCTTATCTCTGAATATGAAAACTTTTAGAGTAATCTAACGGTTTGAATTCTCACTTCTTCTTTTAAATTATAGTATTTCGTTTATTTTAAAGATATTTTAACACTCATTTAAATGCTTCACATTAATCTAGACATATCTAGTGTGTTGCAATTTTGAGTAATATCTGAAGGAGTATAGACTTGAACCTACATAAGGGTTCTACTTAATGAAGCATAAGGTAATAATCTCAATGATCCTATTATCCTCTAAATGGAGCAATATTGTTTGTTACATGTGTAAGGACCCATTTAAGGTAAAACCTATAGACAAAACTAACGTCCCTTTGGGTCTATCTCAGAATATTATGATATCCATTACGTAAGGGATATTAATGAGATTTATCATATCAAAGTATGTACGAACAATGATTTGACTTATATAACATATACTTGTCGGAAGAATGTCATCTATATAAGGACAAGTTTGTTTTTAGTTGCTCCTACTCATTTTAAGGTAGGTACATTAATCCACTTGGTTTTTGATGAAAATAATTGTGTAAATGTTTCATCACATTTTGATGTTTGCATTAACCCATATATGGATTTTATTGACTTATAGACTAAATGTTCTTTGACCTTCAGTTTATAACTTTTAGGTTGTTTTATGAACATATTGATATATAAGCCGATTGTTAGGGAAAGTTGTTTTAATGTTCATCTAATGTAGCTCTTAACTATTATAAGCTACTAGAACAATAATGATTCTTAAAGAAATCTTTTGTAATACAGGTAAGAAGATTCTTTGATAATTGGTTTATCATTCAATATAACCTTTAACAATCAGTCGTGCTTCTTATTTTCTTAACGTCTCGTATTGGGTTATAGTGTAGTTATGAACACTCTTAGGTGATTCAACCAAACTCAAAGCGTTAGCCTAACTTATGGAGTCAATAATGATTGATGCTAATGGTTTAATTATAGGGGGTAGGTTCATTAAACTTTCCAACATCCATTTAACCTTTAGTTATGGTGGTTACATAATCATCAATGTTAGTAGGTTTTAAAACCTAGATGGCCTCATGAGTTGATTATTGGGTAATTTTAAAAATCTCAGTTTTATGGATTAACTCTTAGTTAGGTTTCTATCATTTTTAGTATTCTAAGTGTGTAAGAGTTGGTGCAGTATGGTGTATTAGAGGTGTAACTGGAGTTAAATTTGGAGTAAAATTTAATGACTCTATTCCCCCCGCCTCTTGTACTTTTAACAAGTCATTATATGGACTATTACTGCTTCCACTGACCTTAGAAATCCTTAGGAAATTAGCATACACAGGGTCAATATTTAAAGACCAATATATTCTAACATAGAAACAAGTTAATAATATAAGTTGTTGCAGTTTCTCTTGGTGAGGATTAGTTTAGTAAGAAATCTGAATTTGCCCATGTTTAAGCAACAATGAAACTTTTGTAAGAGTAGTAGTAAATTCTAGAGAGATAAGTTTCTATGGAATAATGTTGTGATGGATCAGTGTCTTGTACAAGAGGTGTAATTGAAATAATATCGAATTTTCACTCCCCCACCTGTTGAAAATCTTGTAAGTTATGATTGAGACACTTAAGGCTCCTACAGATCTTAATATCTATAGGAAAACTACATAAGGAGTTTCAATTATGTACATGATGTGGGAATTTGTCATACATGCGTTAGACTTGATTTTCTTTCCTTTATATGTCATAAGAAACTTAGGGACACATTTAGAAGAAATCATATTAAGTATATATGAATGGATCTTTTTAAAACCAAGGACCATAGAAGTCAGATTAGATACAAGTAAAATAGCCTTTTAATTGATAAAAAAAATTATGTCTGAATATTCTATTTTGAATAAGTTCCACGAATGTTAGTGAAATATAACTTATGGTGGACCCATACTTATTCCTTAAGCCAATTAATTTTTAGGGTATCTAAATCATGATTAGAATCACTAAGAATGAGATTAGCTGAAAAATCACCCTCATCAACCATGTCATAATTTATCATGAAATTTGGTTTTAATTGATGAATTTTATATGTCTCATTTGTCTTTTGTAAATTCTTATTTCCATAATAACAAAAGTTGTAAAAGTATTTAGTATCATCTAGTTCTACTTTATAAATGATTCAATCCATATATTGATAACAATTAATATGAGAGTTTAAGGTAAGAGTGACTTTATGTTGGCTATGCAAACCTCACAACTGTCATAATGTAGCTTAAGTATTGATACTAAATTCTGATTAATCTCCAGAATATTTAAGGTTTCATAAAGCATAATTAGAAGACAAATTATCATGGTTCTAATAACCTTAACATTTAAATTTGTCACTAACACTCGTTTTAGTTATTTGTTAATTTCAGGTAAACATATAGAAGTAGAATCAACCAATCATGTGTTAATGAGAATATTAGGATTATCAGACTTAAATATCATTAATATTATACAACTATCAGTTTAAGCCATATATTCTTTTAAATTATGGATAGCCTTGTTGCTTTAATTATGTTTGATTTAATGACATATTTTTGCAATGAGACTTCTCCTTAGAGAACTTAAAGCTGGAAGTAATACTTGTCTTTTGTCTATGAACCTTAGAATTATCCTCTTTAAGGTTTTAGTGGTAGTGAGTTGAATAACATCTTATGTTCCACTACCAAATTCTTTTTGTTTACATGTGTTGCTAATCAACACACTCATTTTCCTTTGGTACTTCTGAGTGTTATAGTTGATTTTTAATGCAACAAATTGTACTAGTAGAAAAGTTTAGTATGTAATGCAGTTGAAAAGTGTCCTTATTTCCATGTGTAAGCCCTTAACTTTATGGGTTATGGTATTGTATATTATGATGTATTTAGTAATGTCATTTAACCATATAGTTAGAATTTTTAAGGAGCACATGCATCTTTTGAGTTATTTTAATTATTTTATAGATATTAGATTAGTTTTAGGAAAAACTAAATCCATAATAACTATATTTTATAGATTATCACAAGAGACATTATGTTTGACTCATTTCATTTTTCATGCTCTAAGTTTCTTCTTTATAACTATTATTATAAGGAGCAACAAGATGGTCATGTCTTGAGGATAATGAAAAACGAGAAGAGCTAAAAGTTAATGAAACTCTTTATGAAGCAAAATATAATTGGGTTTGAGATTAGAGTGGATGATTTGAATAAAATAGTTATTTATAGAAGAAATTATAGTGAGTAATGTTATGAGATATTAAAAAAATACATATTAAAATTTATGATCATTAAATTAATGAAGGGTCATTAATGTGAGGATCATAATATTTTATTAAGGATATAATATGCCTATTATTAACATCTAACTAATAGACTATAATTAAAAGTTCTATTTCAACAAAAAATATATCACCTTTGGGTTGAATTAAAAATTATTTAAGTATATGTGTGCAAAACAATTGTAACACATCACCTTTGGGCAGAAGTGATGCAATTATTTTAATTATGTACGAGTTAACTTTGCTGGATATAAATGTAGCATATCATCTTTGGGCAGAAATGAGACATTTAAATCATATAGGCAAAATTAATAAAGCTTTGTAATTAGACTTGAATGGAGGGTACATGTAAACACATCACCTTTGGGCAGAAGTGATAAATCAAAATTCATTTAAGTAAAGCTTTTATATTTTGTAAAAGGTTTTTAAGTTTTAAGTATTTACAAAACATTTAATTAGTTAACAATAACCTGTTTAGTTTAGAAAAGTTTTAGTTTCGATTTTGTAACGAGTTCTCGATTCTAGTAATGAGTTCTCAGCCAAATTATTAGTTCTCGGTCAACACTTGAGTTCTCGTTTTTATTGGGTTTTCGGTTTTTAATAAGTTTACAGCTTTTAATGGGATCTCGGTTTTAATGAGATTTCGGTTTTGATGAAATCTCATTTTTGTGAGATTTCGGTAAGCAATTAAATCCAAAATTTATTTAAGGTAATAATATTTTGGTTCAAATTGTTAAGGATTTATCTTCAAGATTTGTTTAATTTTAAAATTTATATTATTAATAATTATTCAAATTTCAAAATATCTTTGGAGATTTGTTTATCCAATTATTTTAAGAAGAACACAATCATAATCCAAAATTTAACCAAAATATGTATTATTTTTGAAATAACCCATGATGAACACGAAGAACATCATAGAAAAAACCATAAATTATTAACAGGTTTTTAATGTGAAATCGGGTTTTATTTTTTTAAACAGTTTATATATAAACCGATTTCAATAAGTACAAGCATAATAAAAATCAAAATTAGGGTTTATCAAGACTTTAGATTCAAATCTTCCGGGTTAAATCTTGATTTAATGGATAACCATGAATAACCGATTAATCAACATTGCTCTTGATAAAAAATGTTGATCAGTTCTTCATGTAAGTAATAGAAAACATGTGTAAAAATAAACCTATCAACCTGCTACAACATGGAGAGTAGTAAACGCAGCAGAATATGATGTAGTCGATATGTTTGTCATCTTGATCGAGTTCCCCTTTAGGATGTATAGTTAAGGATGGTGTTAGGGTTTTGAGAGGAACCCGGGTTAGGAGAGATGAGGCACACAAAATTGTTATGTGTGTATGATTAGGATATGATGTTAATATTTATCTCTATTTATATACACCCAAGGGGAAACCGTTTATTAGTTAATTATAGGTAATATGACCCATCAACAATTACCAAACTAATATATAATAATGTATAGTTAATATTTTGATCTATTATAATATAAATGATTATAATTGCCACATATAAATATATATTATTATAGAAACAGGATCAAATACATTTTATTCTTAACATGAAAATGGTGAGAACCAATTTGTTGTTATGATTATGTTTAATTTTATAGATGTTTGCTGTTATTTTTTGTTTGTATTTGCTAATTTTCAATTATGAGACGTTATAAGTATTTGCTTATTTATATTTTGTTGTTATTATTAGATGTTTTCTTTTGCTGTTATAAGTATTTGTTGGTATATGCTGTTATTATTTTGTTCTTGATTTTGATTCTTTTGTTGTAATTTTTAGGTTCTTTTCTTTGTTATTATAAGTCATTGTTTATGTAGATTGGTATTGTAGTTGGTATTATTTCTTACGTTCGCATCTAACTATACTATTAAAGCAATAGTCTTTAAGTCCATATCCCCCCTTCCTATTGGTTGATTCTCATACTTTTCATATATATCAATGCCTTCTCTAATTTTCAACTTAATAAAATAAATCAATAATATATTAAAATAAGATTCATCAATGCTATTAAAGTATTATCTTTCCTCTTTCATTTAATGTTTAATTTTTCATTTTGAATATTTTAATTAATGTTATATTTTAAAATCGTAGCTATAGTTTCGAAAACCAAATATTCAAAATTTCATTTTGAATATTTTATTATTTTTGGTTGATTTCATTCACCACCTTTGTTAATTTTTTAGATAATATATAATATAGATTATTATTTGTTATTTCATCAATAGAAGAGATTACAGATTTAATATAGAGATTACGGATAATATATATATAATATAGAAAGATTACCGATTTAAAATATTAAAATTTTGTTAAAATATTATATTTATTTAAATTTATCAAATTCATAAAGTTGTAAAGGTTTGTACCATTCAAGTAAAATTAAGGAAATAATGACCCATTTGATTAAGGAAATGGTTTAATTTCGGAATTTGTAAACTTGAATTAATTATTATCTATTCTTTGAATGTAATTAATTTGTAAATTTGAATTAATTATTGTATAAATTATGGTGTAAATTTGAATGTAAATTTAAATTAATTAACAATCATTAAGTTTTACTATAATTACGGATGTTGACCATTGACCCACTGACTTAATTACGGTCATTAAGTTTTAACAATTATAATATAAATCCATTGACTTATTATTGTTTAACAATAACAATTGACTTACAAATCCATTGTTGACCCATTGACTTATTATTGTAAACATTGACTTATAATTATGATTTACTAATTAACAATTGAGTTACATATATATAACAAAATTAGTAACTTTTTATTTTCACACCTTATATGAATTACATTACATAACATATGGTGTTATAATTGATGATTAATTATATTATTGTAAATAATAATATAATTAGTAACTTATATTTTTACATTATGTAACATTGGATTTTAGAAAATTAGGCATTTTAGAAAATTCAAAAATTTGGAAATATATTATTTGTATTTCTAATCTAATTATGTAACATTGCGTATTATTTGAAAATCCATTAATTACAATTTCCCTTATATTCGTTCTTACTATAACCTTTTTGAAAATTTTTGAAATTTCCTAAATTTATGTTTCTAATCAATTACCTATATACATTCCTTCAATAATTTAGTCTACCCTAATTCATTTCGTATAAATACGTACATTTGATAGGCTAATTCTTACACCATCAAAGCCTCTTTAGTAAAAACGATTAGATTTGTGCCAAGGTTTTTACTTTTTGTTGTTTATATATCTTCCATTTTCATCTATCATTTTTATGCTTAAAAGTGTTATTGTTCCTAAATGATTTTTTTTGTTTTATTAAATTTTTCACCACTAGCAAGATGGAGCCAACAAATATCACCATGTTGAACCAATTGAATGTTCTTAACAGTGAATGTATCCTAAAGGTGCGTATTTTGAAACTTTGGCGGCTGAAGGACAACTCAAAGCCCGGGCAAGATTGGTCCATCGAAATGATTGTTCAAGACGAAATGGTATTGTTAACACATTCATTAATTTACTATATTATTCATACAACTTTTTACTAATCTTAATAATAATTTGCAGGGCAACAGAATGCAAGCCTATGTAAGGAAGCCTTGAATTCCTAAGCATGATGTTTGGCTTGCCGAGAATAAATCTTTAATTGTTCGGAAGGCCTCACTCGGTGCAAATATGTCTACTTACAAATACATCGACTGCCCACACAAGCTTTGTTTCATCCATTGATAATTCTTACTAATTTGTTTTTTAATAGTTCAGTATATCTAACATTAATTTATTTTAAATAATTTCAGTTTATGGCGGCCCAAATTGGTAGATTGGCTAATTGCATGGAAAAAGTATTTGATGGAGAGTAGTTTGATTATGTTTGTTTTGGTCATTACTAATGTGTTTTAGTTATTAACTTTCTATCATTTTTTATTTTATGTAGCTTAGACAATTCATGTAAATTATTTCATTTTTATATGAATAACAATCTTTATTTTCTCTGTGTTAAAGTTTTTGAATCTTATCTTGAAAGTTTTAACAATTATTTATTGAACTTCTAAAAAATCGAACGTTTTTTATAATAACAAATGTTGGTGCTCTTTGACCGGGTCTGATATCCACAATCAGAAAGTGCAACTCGAGCAGCTGTTGGTGACGTAATTGAGTCCTTTAATCGGGTCACAGATGGCCCAAAGAGAAGCGTCTACGTTGATACAAACTTGTGTGAGGCTTGAGCTACTACCTAGTTCCAAAGTGGACGGTAATCTTCCGCCGGATATTCAACTGGCAGTTGGCCGGTCTATCTAATGCAATTGCGTATGTGTTGGACCGACATAACGATTCCTTACAAAGTTTTGAAGAAGAATGGTGTAATCTGAAATCACCGTCGCTAGATTAAATGATGCAAGTTATGATAAGGCCCAGGTTGGAACGGGATTACAAGGATTTGGAAGCGGAGGATCTGGTTGAAGTTAAAGAAGTT
The DNA here is from genome assembly GCF_021521415.1 of Bidens hawaiensis. Taxonomy (NCBI): domain Eukaryota; kingdom Viridiplantae; phylum Streptophyta; class Magnoliopsida; order Asterales; family Asteraceae; genus Bidens; species Bidens hawaiensis. The sequence goes on along the minus strand of NW_027506023.1, from coordinate 47,049 downwards.
GAAATGGCGGTTGATTATGTAGAAGAAGAAGATAGGAAGGTGAATGTGAATGACAGGAGTTTAAGCAGATTGTTGGAGTAGTGTAACATTGTGCAGGATATGATAGATAACAAGTTATCCATATACTTCTAACTAGGTTATAAACCCGTGTATTACACGGGTTTGAAAAATTAAATCTCATTCATTATTTTATTATATGATTCTGGTTCTTTAAGTTGCAATAATCATGTACATAAAAACATCAAAACTCTTGAAAAGTCACAACAGCTGAAAAACGTAAAAAAATTGTTTCTAAGTATATTGTTGTGTTAGTTTTAACATATCTTGTTATTGAACTGACAGTTGCAAGAGTGTCTACCGATAGAAAGAAATCACCAAAGGATTCAAATTGAGGTAATGATATTAAATTATTAACCATCCATAACCAACAAAAAATAAACTTGTGTGGCTTACTTCATGTGTTTTTTTCTAATTTATGTCTTAGGTTATAAAATTAGAAGCAAGAGCAACTGCATATTTGGTAATATCGGCAAAAATAGTGTAATACAAATAAAGTTATAGACATTTTATCACATTTTTTTTTGTTTCAAACATGTCATCTTATTAAACTTTTATCTTTTAGATGATCTTGATACATTTTACTCAACTCCAAAAGCATACAAGAAACTAAACAATTATAATGAGTTTTATATTTGTGTGTAAATGTAAAAAAAAGTGTAAAGAAAACATATTCGGAACCAAAAGTATATTTATCTTAAAATAACCAGTTTTGACCCTAACTTGTACCGACCAAACCGGTTCTCATGCGTTACCCGCCTGTTTTTCCAGCTACAAGAGAACACAAGTAGCAAATTTGACCCATTTACTTAAAGGGTCAAATACAAGTTGAACTTGCCGAAATGTTCCAAGTCATACTAAAAGATGGCATGTTTCAAGTGAAGTTTTTTATGACCCATAACGTTATTCAGAGTAAAAAAACTATTGCCAAGATTTTATTCACAACAAATAAGTATCTCATTAAAAACCAAACCATTATTTCTCCCCTGTTTTTCCAGCTACAAGAGAACACGAGTAGCAAATTTGACCCATTTACTTAAAGGGTCAAATACAAGTTGAACTTGCCGAAATGTTCCAAGTCATACTAAAAGTTGGCATGTTTCAAGTGAAGTTTTTTATGACCCATAACGTTAGTAAAAAAAACTATTGCCAAGATTTTATTCACAACAAATAAGTATCCCATTAAAAACCAAACCATTATTTCTCCCATATATTAAAAAAATTTTAGATTCATTTATAGAAGATAGAACACAAACAAATCATAATAATAAACAACCAACTTAAAAAAAAACATGTTAGTATTTCAAACACATACTCATGATCTTAATCCTTACAGTAATTTTGTATAAAATCAATTTTCCTATCATTTATAATAGTCAAGTATACTTTCTGACCTTAACTTATAAGATTTTTTTTTAATAAAAAAATGAGCCTTGTGCTTATAATAGACAACACAATGTCATCTTCACCAGGATACTCTTACAAGAATTTATAAATTTTGCTTCATAAATATAAATGAATATAATGAAAAAAAAACAAAACTCACCATGACACCACTCTATTTTAGGGATCAAAACAACTCATTTTCTATATCAATTTGGCCTGAAACTCTAGTTGATGCAAGTTTGTGACAATGAATAAGTACAATGAATTTGATTATCAGCTAACACGTGACAAAAAAATGCATATAATTATTTGATATGTTTTTTTTGAATGTTCAAGCTTTCTTCCTACTATTTACATTATACCGCCAATGCCAGGAATTGAACCCTGGACCTCTCACCCAAAGGCCAAAGCCTTTACCATCCCACCAAAGTGGTGATGGCAATTATTTGATATGTTAGAAAGAGTACTGGTATGCACAAATCACAATTATGAATCTAGTATTCTCCTTGAGTGCTGAATTATGTCATTTTAATAAAAGTTATCAATACATTTAAAAAGTTTATTATACAGAATTAATATTAAAAATCAATCAAATGATGTGAACCATTTTTGTATTTCTCAGAGTAAAGACGAATCGTGGCACCTTCATAATCGGTAAATAATAAACTAAAAACATACAACACAAATTTACACACACTAAAATGAGTTTCAAGAGTTCTAGAGACGTGCTTTTATTACTATGTTTTTTTTTTACTTTATTTACTATTATTATAAAGTTATAGATAAATCATAAATATGGAATGTTTATAATATTTATTAATTGCTTTAATTAGATAGTTATGACTTTTCAAAGTTGAACAATAATGATGCCACTTGGCAAAAAATATGACAATTAGATGCATTGTGGTACAATAATGGTTTTTTTTTTATTATAATAGTAGATAGGATGCTAATGCTGATGTAATGTGAGTTATTTGGTTACTTTTGAAACATGAAAGTTTTATGGACTAAGTTATCATCTTTTACTAGAGTTGAGAGCATTCACAAGGTTAATCTTTATTTAAAAATAAAATAAATAGATATTTTCTATTTTTAGAATCTCTATCTTTATCTTTATAAAATATACGTAACTGTTTATTTGGGTAAAATGAATCTGGTTGTAATGGGATAATGAAACTCAGAGATACAAGATAGAATCACGTGCATTAAATCAATCAATGTGCTTTTAGGGTGTGTTCCTAAGTTTAATTTAAAGAAGGAAAGGAAAGGAAATTGAGGGAGCGAAAGTTTGAATTGGATATCTATTATATTTAACAAGTTTATAGGGTACTTATCAAAGCCTTCCAAAAAATGTGTAGGGGGGAGAGGTTTGAGCCAACTAACTTATATAGGGTTTGGATTAAATATAAATAAAATTAGCGTGTTAAATGTGATAATCAAGTAGAGTAAATATATATACAAGTAGTATAATCATGTAACTACATCACATAGTAATTATGATGTAATTACATAATTACTCTAATTGTATATATAATTACTCTATTTAATTCTCACAATTAGCATGTTAATGTCATTTGTATATTAACTTTCCCCTACCTTTTATTATAAAGCAAAGCCTTAGGGGTGTGTTTGTTTGGCTCTGAATGGAATCAACATTCAGAGCTTAAGGTCTGATTCGGTCATATACATGTGTCTTTGGTTGGTTACAATAAAATCTCTTGATGGTTCAGTAAACATATGAACCATTTAGCTTCAAAATATTTCTGAGCCATTCAACAGACAAGATACACTCCTCACCTTCTTCATCACCCATCTTCATCATGGATCTTCACCTCCGTATCGTCGACCACCACTACCATTTCCATCCTCATCGACCATCACCTTCATCACACCACGTCTATTTATGTTACGTTGATTCCGTCTTCATCCCTAACCAGGTTTAATTTCTGTTTTTTTGATTCGATCGATTCTAAATTGATTTAGATTTAATTGATTTTTGATTTCTATTTAATCGATTGTTTGATTCACTTTAATCAGAATCTGACTGTTTGATTCAAACGAATTCAGTATAACCCAGTCAGAGCAGGTCAATCTAGAGCGTGTCCACTTTGGTGTATAAATGGCTTTTGGGGTGATTTCACACACCATCAATCTATTTGGCGTTTTACATTTTTTTAAAGTTGAATGTGTAAATTTATTTGTGAATTTTGTTATCAGATGACTTTTTTTTTTGTTAAAAACGGTATTGATTTCACGCTTTCAATAAAATAGTTGGCGAGTGTTTTCGGGTATAAAAACATTTTTTGCTCCTAATTTTGGGTATAAGCACATTCTTCGTTGCTGTTCTCAATCGGGCATGTTGTATTGTTTATTAATCAAACTCTACTTTTTTACAATAAAAATTTAATTAATAAGGGTTATAAATAATACATAGATAAAATGCTAGCAGGCTGATTTTTGAATACTACATTTTTTTCTTTACTTTTTTTAATCCTTCTCGAGCGTTGCAAACGGGCTGATTTTGAAAACGTGCACATCCCAACGGTAATGCCAGTTTAATTTTTCTAACCAGATAAAGTTAGAGGCATTTACGGTTTGGTTTAAAAACGCGAAACTTCCCAATTATACAGTCGTGGGAAAACCTTAAATATGAACACCAAACTATTAGCTTATAAATTATGCTTAGACAAGGGGATGAAGGTTACAATAAAAACATAAAGTTTTGTCAGAAGTGTAGGAAAAGATCTAAACCATTGGATTAAAATGTAACACACGAGGGTATTTTCGTTCACATATTTTTATTATTTTTGGAATTAGTTTATGTAGTCATTTATAAGATCTGACACTCTGCATATTAGATTAACATCAAACAAAAAATTCCTAATTCCAATCAATTTTTCCTTCACCTCAATACCCTACATCAAAAAATCATGTCATCTTCAACCCTCCATTTTTAACTTCCTAGGCGCTGCTGCCACCTTTGTCCTTTCCTATTAGTCATAAATGGTGTTCAAGAAAAACCTAATTCACGTTTTAATGTCGCCTAATATCCAAACGACGTATCCCCATTTAGAATATGAGATGATTTTTTTATGGAAACACCAACTAGAGTCGCATATGTGGCCACGTGTCATGAAAACGACAACGTTATGGGCTGGATATGGTCTTATGGAAGCCTTGATTGAGTGAAGATTTTGGCGTTGGTTGTTTGAAAACAATATTATTCTTCCACTGTTTCCCCAAATTGAGTCATCAAGAACCGTGGTGGAAGATTTGAATGTCGGCACGATGGCCAGAGAAATGGATAGAGGATAAGGAGTTGTAATTTTAGTCCATGTAATTGTTTAATGAATGTTTAGAACCAAATTGTAATTATAGAGGTAGGATAATAAAATGTAACATCCCGTTTCCAATCTCGGTTAATAAAATAATAATATGAGTTATTATGAGTTGGGCTAAATAAAAATGGGTAATGGTCTTTGATTAATAAGGAAAGAAGAAAGATAATTGGCTTAAGCCCATGACCCATAATATATAAACCACAATTACTCCCTAATCCATTCACTCCACCCATTCCATACACCATCCAAAACACACACTTTAGCTCTCTCTCATATTTCTCTCTTTCTCTAACCGAAATCAAGAAGGAAAACCAAGCATTTATCCGAGGTATGAATAGTGTGACCGTATATGGATCCAAACCCGCTAGATCTAGTCGGGAAACGACGAACCGACACCCTTAACCGTCAAAATCACGAGATCCGGATGGAATCGGGTATAAACCAATCAAAAGACGAGCTTATGGGTCACCCTAGCTCGGATGTGGATCGAATGAGACGAAAAACGGTGAAAAACGATGTAAAATGGGGTAGACAAAATGACAAAAGACATCCTTTATGTTTAATTGGTTTTTCAGTGGACGTCCTTATCGAAACAAATAGCAGAAAACATCCTTTACGTTTTAAAACCCTATCACGTTATATCCTTTGGCACTAACCCAGTTAATTTTTCTTGTTAAATCTGGTCATTTGCAAGACACATGAGGGTAAATTCGTATTTTACTCCTTCAGGGACTATTTATGTTGGTAACTTAAACTTTGAGATAAAAATAAAAAAACATTTATAGATAAAGTTTGTATCCTCTCTCTCTCTAACCAGCAACTTCATACCAATCCCCTCTCTACACCATTGCAACCACCATCACCAACTCGGGCCACCATCCCACCCACAACCACCAACTCCCAGCCACCCGCCGCCACCACCTGGCAAGCCAATCACCTTCAATTCGTCATCAATCTACCAAATTTGGAACTCCGTCAAGCCAATCAATTTCAATTCGTCATCAATCGGGTTAGGGCTTTTGTTGGATATGGGGGTTTTAGTGGGGTTTCGGCGAGGTTAAACAGTGGTGGCATTAGATGGTTTACAGATCCGACAATGGTGTCGTGAAACCTTCAATTCGTCATCAATCTGCCGTCGCCGCGCATGGTGGTTCCGGCAAAACCTGCCGCCGTGAAAGCTCGGTGGGGAAAAGATGAGGTATGAATAGTACAAATCTTTTAGAGAGAGAAGATGGTGTTGAATGATGGTGGCCAAAGTTTAGAGAGAGAGGATGGTGGTGGCCGGAGTTGGTGGTGGCCGGAGTTGATGGTGGTGATGGGGTGGATGGTGATGAAGAAGATGATTATTAAAAGAACATTCTTTAATCTAATTACATAAATAGTCCTTAAAAGGGTAAATGACCACACTACCCTTATGTGCAAAGCACATGACCAAAGTTAATAGGAAATTTCTACTGGGTTAATGTCAAAGGACGTAAGTTGAAAGGAATTTGATACATGAAGTACGTCTTGTGTCATTAAGTTTGCCAAAGGATGTCTAATGAAAAAGCGTGCAAACATAAAGGACCTGTTTTTCCATTTTGTCAATGGGTAAAATACGCTTTTCCGGCCACCGCCCAGTTTTTAGGCACGGCAGCGCCGGAAATGCGGCGTACGAGGATAAGGGATGTCAGAGAATGTTTATGACATTCTCTGACCTAACCCTAATTCGTTAACGAAAGGTTAACGAATGAGCCTTAATTCGTTATGCCCATTCGCTAAGGAAAAGTGACAAACTAACCCCACTCGTTATGCCATTTGTTATGGAGAATTGATGAACGAGCTCCCATTTGTTAAGCAATTCGTTAAGCAGTTCGTTACAGAGAGATAACGAATAAACCCTCATTTGTTAGAAGGTTCATTTGTTATAAAGGGTCATTCGTTATAAAAACCAATTCGTTATGAAGTAACGAATGAGTCCATTCGTAAAGAAAGACAGAAGCAATGAATGAACCCCCATTCGTTAAAGAACCGTATAAGGAATTAGAATTTGAAAGAAAGACAGAAAGGTCCCTGGACTTAGAAAAGAATGATTTAATTACATAATAGCCCTTTGGACTTTATTAATTAATGAAAGATACCTTAAAGGATTAATGAGTTAGCAATAAAATATTATTAAAGAATTCTAATGGAAATTGTGTTAAGACAGTTAATGGAAATTGTGTTAAGACAGCTCGACCCCAGCCAGGGGCTCTACCTCTTGGACCCTGCTAAGGTCTGCCACCCCTAGATACCCGCTGCCAGGGGTGCTGCCCCGGACCCCTGTTCGTTGAGGGTTATAATTAGACTAAAAACACGATATGGGTAAGTGATAGTTAATTGATACGTGTAATTGTTATACAGTTAGTCACGCACAGCTATAGAAAGGAATAACCATTAACGGTGAAAGTAGCAGAACATATGTGAGTTTCTAGCCCCATTTCCTTGTTATGTTTTCGGGGTTGTGTGCATAATCAATGTCATTAGTTAATACACTTACCTTGAGTGGTAAGTGTATGCATGGATGATATATGTGATAGATAATATAATGTTAATGTGAATGAAAGCTTGTCGGTACGTGAACGATCTTCGGATATTGCACGTATCGCCAAGGAAGGTAAGTGTTAGAATATATATAATTGTGTAGGTATGAATGATAAAGCAGGGTATGTACAAAATTCTATGAATGTTAGTATGAAGTATGGTAGAGAGAAGGTAGGGAACATACCCTAATAATATATGTGAATGAAGGGAGCAGACCCTAATAATATTTGTGAACGGAGGGAGCAGGCCCTATTAATATCTGCGAATGTAAGGAACAAACCCTAATAATATCTGAGAATGTAGGGAACGGACCCTAATAATATCTGTGAATGTAGGGAACATACCCTAATAATATATGCGAAGGTTATAGGATGAAATGTATGTATATATGTATGTATGAAAGAAAGAATGAAAGTATGAAAGTATGAAAGTATGAAGGAAAGTAAAAAAAGCTAAGTTATATATACCTTCGGATGCGCATATAAGTAAGTGTATGGATGTATTGTATGTTACCTGTATTAACTAGAACTCACTCAGCGTAGCTGACTTTTAGTATGCACGTAGGTTAATAGACTGGGACAGCTCGCTTGACTGAAGACACATGGCAGATCTGAAGAAGCTGGCATCTGTAGAAGGATTTGTCATGATGTTAAATAAGATGTTATTATGTTATGTTTTTCTAAAGACAAGTTGAATGATTGTAATGAATGTTTGAAGTTTTATTTATTCCACGAAAGTTTTAATTAACTCTGATATTTAGAACTGTGTTTATAAGTAAATCCAACGCCAAAGTATGGCACCGGGTCCGGGGCCTTACATAAAAGACCCAAGAGACCGAACAAAGACACATGCGGGCCACCCGGGGTACCCTCAAGAATTACCCTCAGATCTACCATATTTGACCATTGAAAGATTGTTTATTTATTGAATAATCAGATGGGTTACAAAAGGGCTCATTATATAGAGCAACATATTACACTTACAACCCTCCACTATAATAAATACAAAATACATGGTTTATCATTCCCCCGCAAGTTGAGGACGGGAATGACCTGTAACTTGGATTAGAAGAATATATGGGACGGCAAAAGCTTTGTGAAGACGTCCGTGATCTGATCACTCGTAGAGATAAATTGAACATTCAGTTGTCCTTTGTCCTTGAGCTAACTGTTCATGAACAAAGTGGAAATCTACTTCAACGTGTTTTGTACGAGCATGAAAAACAGGATTGGTTGAGAGATAGGTGGCTCCCAGATTGTCACACCCAAGAGTAGGAATTTGATGACCGTCGTTTGAGTCAATCAAAAACCTAACTAAACTACCCAGATAGGATAAGTAAGGTATCGTATCCACCAGGAGTATGTGGTCAATGTAATTCGTGTACAGATTTACTATTATGAAGTAACTGGTTTTTAGTGTTGATCACACAAGCAATTAAAGTGAATTTAGAGAAACTAAGTAACACAAACGAGTTCAAGCAATTAACAAACAAATCACACCCAGGAATTCAAGTAAGCAACCTACAGTTATCTCATGCAACCTAACAGATTAATTATAAACGATTAACTAAAGACTGATCAATCAGACAAAACCTTAGACGTCAACAATCACTTTACACATGGCACTGGTTATCAAATAGTCCTTGCCAGTGTGACTCAGTTAAGGGTAATTGTATGTTTTATTGTATTCAATCTAACCAAACAGTCATATGATCAATTATCTAGCAACTGGTAACAGATCGTTCGGACTAACGTAAACCTAAACCGACCGAACACTCAGAAATACCAAACATCAATAATCATATATCAATCATAAATAATAATACAATAATATTCCTAGTCACATGAGAAAAACTGTAAAGATTACAAACTATACATCCCGGGTGCAATTCTAGGAGATTAGCCGAGCCTTGACATCATTGGATCTTCAATACGGATTATATGAATCATATGTAGGGTCTTGGCACAAGCTATGGTGGTGAAAATCGCCTCTTGTAGCTGCTGGAATCGCCTCTTGGTCGTCAAAACGGAGTTAGGGTTGTTTATGATGAAGAATATGATTATAACCTAATTTTCCCGTTTTTATGTCCATCACGATACGCGATGGCCATATGACCATCCCATCGCGTATCACGACCTAAGAAAACCTCATTTTCAGATTCCTCTCGTCGAGAAACCCAAAATTCATATATTATGGCTCCCGTAACTCATTTTCTAGCTCAGGATATGCTCGTTTTACTTCAAGGTCGCATTTTGTCAACCTATCTTGTTCAGTTTTAGCATCGGCTTATGATTTCTCATCCATACTCTTCCCGAATCCTTGTAGCACTTCCCAATACATCAAATCATGCTTCGGTCTTTCCGAGATATCATTCCATGCTCGTACAAGTCTCCAATTTAGCATCTTTAATGATCAATGACCTGAAATACAAAAGCACGTATGAAGTACCAAAGTTCTAACAATATATTCAATAAAACTAAATAATTAATACACTAATATGTATACAAAATACCCCACCATCACATCCCCACACTTATATTTTGCTTGCCCTCAAGCAAACTCTAAAGCAAACATCAACCTCCATCATATGTACGTAAATTATCGCCATTAATACTAGTAAGGTTTAAGGTAATACCCAGTTTCCCAGACTAACACTGTTTTTAGATTGACATCTCACAAATAAGGTTAAATGATGCTATAAAAACAATAGAGACGCCCAGACGAGTGTACTTTGTTTCCGGTTAAAGCATACATGTTCATACCCCTCACACTATCAACACTCCTCTCGGTTTAATATCTTGACTAGCAAAAGATGTGCCAGTATATGTCTCTGCCCTCAAATACCAAATATGAGTCACAACTTAATAAGCTTGCAGGCCAGTCTTATCTCCACCCATTACCCACCAGTTGCATCAAGACTCGGACTAGGGTTTTGCTGAGGCTTAGGTTGGGTGCGGAATAGGCATATTTAGTGACTAAGGTGGATGAAACCCAGTTAAACAAATACACAGACAACTAATAAAAAAAACAGACTGCTAATTGCATAACTGAATAAGAACTGACTTTCTTTTTGGCTTTCTGCTTATTTATTTTTTTCAATTTTTTTTTTTTTTTTTTTGCAAACTGATAGACAATACACTTAAGCAAATAATTATACAACTATGACAAACACATATTTACAATTCAACCGAGGCATACGAACATTGTGTACTATGCTCAAAAACTGACTATATACAACTCGATAACGAACTAGATTTCATCACAAAGGGTTAAAATATAATGAAGGCCAAGGCTGAAATTGTGTGTAATGTATGGTTTAGCAAATAAATAGGAATGAGGTCCAAACGGGCTCCTAGGGGGATAATGTCGGTAAGGAATTTCATTTAGTGAAGGAAAAGTGTATGTAAAGGTTTTCTAAAGTCCTAATCTCCATACAGGTGGTGGTATTAAGATCTCGATAAGCATGTGACAAGCAAGTTCTAACTCTGTAAAACATACCGGTTTCCCTTAATCAATGGTGTAAGACATGATTTATATATATTATATAATATGTGTATTAAGTATAGGGGGCATCTCACAATATGTCTGGAATAATGGGCTGCCGATATGAAACATGTATACCGTCCCCTTGACTCGTTATCCCCGCCTAAACGACCCCATTTTCAACTTCTCTTTTTTGAAAACATTTGTGAGTAAGACTATCGAGAAGCTGAAAAACCAACCATGACCAGAAACCTATAACTTGGCATTAATGACAATAATTAACTGTTAACAACTTTGGTGTCCGAACACTCTTCGAGGTACTATCGGGCTAAAATTTTTCAAATTTCCCCCATCCCCACACTTGAGGTTTACATTGTCCTCAATGTTAAAATATTTAAACAATTAATGAACATTTGAGGGACGGGGTTGAAATTGACTGTTAAACAATTGAAAACCCGGGGCTCTAATGTGATGGTTCACTAGCAATTATACAATTACACTTTTAACATCTAAACTAATAAGACAAAATAGATTATGAAACTGAAATCACCTGATATCCTCGACAATGAAATGGAACAATCGGCTCGAGAACCCTCGTAAACACTCGTCTCACACCCAAATACCAAAACTGACAACCAATCCTGCAAAATCTTGAGACGTGTAGAAGCAAGCTTCTCACAAGTGTAAGATATAGGGCTTTCAAGAGTTATAAAAATGATTTTCTGTTAATTTTATTAAAACAATTGCATAGCCGAATTAAGTCGTTTCATAATAAATTTTGTTAAAGAAGTTAAAAACGTTAAAAGACCTAACTCACTTTTGTAGGAATCACGATTGCATTTAGCGTATGCAACAAGCCCTTTAAACCCCCCCGGTAGCCCGGGTGGACGAGTGAGGTCTCGTGAGGGTTTATAGTGAACTACACCCACAAAGTTTCATACAACACAATATACAATAAATCAAAATACAGCAGATAATAACTCAAATAAAAACAAATTGGAAAGATACTTACAAACCCCGGTTAGCGCTGAATTGATGTCTACAGCTCGACAATACCTGAATTCCTCACGGTGGTCGAAGTGCACACTTACCCACCGAGTTTCCAATATGCGCTCGGTAGCTTACATGCCAAGTCCATAACCGCTTTTCAGTGATTGGCATGCTACTTGAATGATTATTGTGAGGCCGCTTCTTAATTATTTGCCCAATATCTTGCAAGCTTACTTTCTTTTCATTCTTTACCAAGCCTTCATCCTCACACTTGTTGTTTTGAGTAATTAGTACTGGAGAAGGCATAGGATACACATTGGCTACCTTTGGCTCTTCATACGCTGAAGGAGTTGTATCTTATACTTGAATCCCACTTTCACTTTCTTTCTTTGGAAGATCAACAACCTCATTCTCTTCATCACCATCAAACACAGTACCACTAGCCAACTCTTCTTGGTCTCGTTTGATTTTAGTATTGTCCTCAATGTTCGGATTGAGCGAGGCAAAAATTCTTTCATGTCTTAGCTCATATTCCTTTTCTTCTTCCATCATCTATCTCTTATGTTCCATTAACGTGTTCATGATGGTATCGAGCTTAGAGTGCAGAATATTTTGTTGGTCTTCATCAACCGACTGAGGATATTCATAATCATCTTCTTCATGAGAATATTCATAATCATCATCATCCCAGTCTGGTTCAGTATGTATAATCTCTTCATTAATTTGATTGGTCCACTTAGCCTCGAGAAATTTTTTTTGTTGTTCTAATTCCTTGTTATGCTCAACCATAATATTTATCAATTTGTCAAGTTTGGATTCCACCGTGTCTTGGGAACTTGAGGAATAGGGCATCTCCGGTTCGCAGTTGGCATAATACGGATCTTGATCATATTGGTCATCCATGTCTGATTGATAATCTTCATCATAATTTGGTGATGTGTGTTGTTCAGAGTGTGAATAATATGACAAAATCTCTTATCTTCATAGCATGTCGTCATATATCTTCGCCCATGGCAACGCTCTTGCCGATTTTGTGCAACTACTGGACAATCCCGATAATCATACAGGCCTTCACAATAACAAAAATCACCATAATTGCTCATAGTGACAGTTGTGTGCTCGGGTTTCGGGATGGGTTTTGGTTGTGACCCATAAGCGGTGAATGTCTGCCCGAGTGGCGGGTGTGTAAAAACCTATTACCTGCACAAACAACACACCTCGCGTAAAATGGAAAAATAAAATTAAAAATTACTAAACTAAAATAAACAAAGAAATCAAATAACACGAAAAACACTAAGCGCACTAACTCCCCAGCAACGGCGCCATTTTGATGACCGTCGTTTGAGTCAATCAAAAACCTAACTAAACTACCTAGATAGGATAAGTAAGGTATCGTATCCACCAGGAGTATGTGGCCAATGTAATTCGTGTACAGATTTACTATTATGAAGTAACTGGTTTTTAGTGCTGATCACACAAGCAATTAAAGTGAATTTAGAGAACTAAGTAACACAAACGAGTTCAAGCAATTAACAAACAAATCACACCCAGGAATTCAAGTAAGTAACCTACAGTTATCTCATGCAACCTAACAGATTAATTATAAAAGATTAACTAAAGACTGATCAATCAGACAAAACCTTAGACGTCAACAATCACTTTACACACGGCACTGGTTATCAAACAGTCCTTGCCAGTGTGACTCAGTTAAGGGTAATTGTATGTTTTATTGTATTCAATCTAACCAAACAGTCATATGATCAATTATCTAGCAACTGGTAACAGATCGTTCAGACTAACGTAAACCTAAACCGACCGAACACTCAGAAATATCAAACATCAATAATCATATATTAATCATAAATAATAATACAATAATATTCCTAGTCACATGAGAAAAACTGTAAAGATTACAAACTATACATCCCGGGTGCAATTCTAGGAGATTAGCCGAGCCTTGACATCATTGGATCTTCAATACAGATGATATGAATCATATGTAGGGTCTTGGCACAAGCTATGGTGGTGAAAATCGCCTCTTGTAGCTGCTGGAATCGCCTCTTGGTCGTCAAAATGGAGTTAGGGTTGTTTATGATGAAGAATATGATTATAACCTAATTTTCCAGTTTTTATGTCCATCACGATACGTGATGGCCATATGACCATCCCATCGCGTATCACGACCTAAGAAAACCTCATTTTCAGATTCCTCTCGTCGAGAAACCCAAAATTCATATATTATGGCTCCCGTAACTCATTTTCTAGCTCAGGATATGCTCGTTTTACTTCAAGGTCGCATTTTGTCAACCCATCTTGTTCAGTTTTAGCATCGGCTTGTGATTTCTCATCCATACTCTTCTCGAATCCTTGTAACACTTCCCAATACATCAAATTATGCTTCGGTCTTCCCGAGATATCATTCCATGCTCGTACAAGTCTCCAATTTAGCATCTTTAATGATCAATGACCTGAAATACAAAAGCACGTATGAAGTACCAAAGTTCTAACAATATATTCAATAAAACTAAATAACTAATACACTAATATATATACAAAATACCCGACCATCAGATTTGTTTTCATATATATTCCTAGTTCATGCAAAAGAAAATTTAACTAAATTAATTGCACTGTTTACGAGTAGAACAGGAGACGAGGTTGGATCCCAAATAGATGGAAAACCCTCCCGTGGATCGACGGTCGACTCCTGCCTAATCAGAATTATAGTAGGCTTGAACTGGGGAGAAGGCTTGTAAGGAGTATCCCGAGGAGTGAGGTACCAAGAGACCCAAATCCGTTATCCTTTGTTAGTAACGTAGGATACGTTTAATGGCTGACCAATGGTTGATCGTTGGAGTGTGCATGAATTGACACACACGATTGACAGCAAAGGCAATATATGGTTGAGAGAGAGTGGCATATTGCAAAGCTCCCACAGTTTGACGATACTTCAACGAATCTGGAAGTAGTGGACTATCATCGATGGTCAGTACTTGAGAGGTACTCATTGGAGAACTTACCGGTTTGCAATTAGAGAGACCTGAACGATGAAGGACATCTAACATATATTTTCGTTGTGATAAGATAATATCCTTGTTGTGATGAATCACCTTAATTCCCATAAAATAGTTGAGTTGGTCGTACTATTAATGGCTTAAGCCCATAAAGAGATTTGTGAAGGAGTCACACATGATTCGGTTTACTTGGATCAATGAAAACAGGTGTCTATTTCATGTAAACTATTTCTTCCAAGTCACCATGTAAAAAGGCGTTTTGCACGTCTAATTAATGAAGAGACCAGTTGCTTGTCACAGCAAGACAAAAGTACCCTAATAGTGGTGGCTTTGATCATTGGGCTGAATTTATCATGGTAGTTAATGCCAGGTTGTTGAGTAAAGCCTTTGGCAATGAGCCATGCTTTATAACGAGTAACTTTGCCCTGTGGATCCTTCTTTAACCTGTAAACCCACTTACAATCAATAATATTAGTATTGTTGATAGGGGGACTAACAACCACGCTCCAATCTTATGAATCGCAACAAACTCTTAATAAATGGTTATAATCACCATTTATTGAATAATAAAGACAGTTAATTGTCTTCATTGTTATTTTTTTTAAATTTTGAGACTTTGTTATTTTATTTTATTTTTGAATTTGAGAAATTATTTATAAACGTTTGAAATGGATGTATGGATGTTTGGATTGAAATGGTGGTTTAAGCCACGAGGTTTGAATTTTATTATTGCTTTATTATACGTTATAATAAAAAATTATAATTGTTATATCTCATTGTTATATTCATATTTCATATTTGTAACATTTTTTATATTGTGTACTTATATATGTTATAATTTCAATAAAAATAGTGTATATAACACATAACTTATGTTACAACGTATGCCGTTTACGCTTCATAGATTACAACATATGACTTTAGTAGACGATGATGAATTTTTAATTAATATGTCTTTTTTGTTTCATGGTATAAATTAGAAATATGTTTTAAATTGTCATTTTTCTTGCTTTGTCATTATATGTTGGATTCTTTTAGTTAAAACAACAATGTGATATCTTATATTAATTAAAAATGTTAGATTATCTGACTTTTACAATTCATTAAAATGTATAACAAACACACAGACATATGAAGTTTTATATATTTCCACTCGTGTGTAACACATGATCAAACCTAGTTTATAATGTATTTTAATCATATACATTATTTTTGTTAAGGCAACGGCTCTTCGGGTGCCTTGACCTACTACCATGACGCCATGTCCCACATATATGCATCGTATAATATGTTTTAACCACTTTTATATGTACTGATTGCCAGTGTTTGTTAATCTTTCTAACTTGGTTTTTGCAAGTTAAAAGCATTATATAATAGGCTTATTTCGGCCTTTGGGGGCAACAATTTACTACATACGTAAAGTAAGAAACTTGAAGACTTTCTAAAATAAAACGAAATATGTTATGGGCTGCTTAAGGAGGACGGGAGAATCAACTTAACTAGGAGCATATGAAAGATTCCGTCTAAGACTTGAAATCTATGGTGGATACCACAAAGCTTTTCCAATCCATTGCACAAACATTCTTGCTTTATCAAATCATCACCGCCTTTTATATTTATTTTTTATTAGTTTATTTTGAAGAATTATATGAAAGTAAACTAAATCTAATCCTCAAAACTTAAAATAAAAAATAAAATAAGGAATAAAAGCTACAAGTAAAAGTTAGATTTAAACGGCTATCTAAAAACCGCTCCACAACACAGGTCCATCCGTAGGAATTGTGTCGTTCCCGATGCGTGTTCATGAAACTCCATTCCTCATCGAGTCATGGACCTATGGATGAATGCTTATTATTATTATTATTATTGTTATTATTATTATTATTATTATTATTATTATTATTAAGCTAATGTGGATAGAGGTGCATAAATCGGGTATTAAAAAACCTGGGTTCGGGTATGGAACCGGGTTCGGGTATTGGAAAATTGGGTATTAGTAATACCCGAGTCGGGTTCGGGTCCGGGTATTGGCTTGAAAAACCATAGCATATCCAGGTCCGGGTCGGGTATTGAACCGGGTCTTCAATACCCGGGTATTTGAATACCCTATTTCCGGGTATTAAAAAAACCCCTTTACTGTAGCGTTCTTCTGTTAACGGATCTGCTTCGTTTTTTTTAATCCTAACTCCATTTTTTTGCATACAAACTTCAAAGTTCATTCAAACAAATATGAACAACTAACAATTTATATAAAAACATATGTTTTATGTGTTTTAAATTGTTGTTTGGTATATCAAAAGGCGTTGCTCAAAATAAGTGTTTATATAACATATGTGCTTCAAAAAAGATTTGTTGGTTAACGGATATAGATCTGTGGGTAGCCACACAACCACTGCCAAGTGTCACACTGACACCTTTGTACAGACACTAATATCCGGGTATATAAAAAAATCCAGTTCGGGTATGTTGGGTATGTTGAAATATGCAATTCAATAGAGTTTATAGGTTACATTTTACTCATTAATTTTATCTTATTTTTTTGTTTTGTATGGTGGCTAAATGGGCTTGGAGGTATGGATGGGCTGGATAACAAGGTGCATAATGGGCCGGAGACTTCAAGACGGGCTAATGGGCCTAAAGACACTTCAAGGCCTGTTGAGTTTTCTCCAGGTTTAGTTCGTTTATATAATGTGCTGATGGTCATTTTTTGTGTGACACAAAAAATATCTCAGAAGTCATTTTTCTCTCAAGTTTTGTTATTCATCTAGGATTTGTTCATCTTGTTGAGTGAGTGTAGAATCTGTTAGTGAGTAATTGTAATAATCAGATCATTGTGTTGATGATCTGGTGAGTCTTCTTGATTTCTGAAAGATAATTGTCTTCCGCTGTTCTATAATAGTTCGTATCTGCGTGTTCAATAAACTTCAAGTGATTTGAAGTTACCAATTTTGACAGGATATTAGAGCGCTGATTGCTCGATATCTTGGGATTTCTTCTTCGATCTGTGTCAATTGCAAGTCTAGGGTTTCAAATTGAAACCCTAATTTTTGGGAATTATTAATCTCAATTCTCTGGGTGTGAATTCCAACCGTGGAAAATCTTCGTTATCAAGATCCGTAGCTGTCGTGAACGCATATATTCTGTCAAGATCAGTAACCCTAAGTGAAGGTTACAATCTTGACGACTGGAAGGAGTACCCTAACTTGGGCGCCCATCGGTGAGATCTTTCCTTTATCTTCTATTTCTTGTTGCACAAATTAATTGTGTAGGCATCTTTGGTTGTTTAGGTTTGTCTAGTAGGTGGACAACAGGAGAGATATTCCCTGTTCGTTGTGGGTTGTATTTGCATTTTATTTGATCTTCTTGGTTAATTGTTAAAGTGGTGTTGTAATATATCTGTTTACATATGGGTAATAACAGTGAGACACTTGCTAGTAAAATAGAGGCTAGTGATCCTCTTTATCTGCATGCTAGTGATTCTTGTAATCTTACTATTGTTAGTATAAAATTAAATGGAACTGAAAATTATAGAGTCTGGGCAAATGCTATGAAATTGGCCCTTCAAGTTAAAAATAAAATTGGTTTTATTGATGGAACTTGTATTAGGTCTACTACAAATGATATTCTTGCTAGGCAGTGGGATAGATGTAATTCAGTGGTTCTTACTTGGTTATTAAATTCTATGTCTGAAGATCTTTACTTAGGACAAGTTTATTCAACTCTTGCCTCGGGTGTTTGGAAAGAGTCGAAAGAAACTTATGATAAGGTAGATGGGTCTGTGGTGTTCAATTTGTATCAAAAGATTAATGGGTTTAGTCAAAATAACCAGTCACTTTCCGATTATTATCACAAACTAAATATAATGTGGAAACAGTTGGATCAAATTCTTCAATTACCTACTTGTACTTGTAATGCTTCAAAACAATTTAATGATTTTAATCATTTAATAAAACTTATGCAATTTCTTATGGGTCTTGACAGTGGGTATGAGTCTGTAAGAACTAATATACTAATGAGAGAGGAACTTCCCACTATCAAAGATGCATTTGCTATTATTTCAAGAGAAGAGTCACATAGAACTTCTAATAGTGGTACTCAGAAGGGACAAACCCAAACAGTTGGGTTTGTTTCCAAGTCAAATCAGTTTTTTGACAACAAAAAGATCCCTAGTAGAAATTCTAATCAAAATTTAAAATGCTCTTATTGTAATAAAGTTGGGCATACTGTAGAAAAATGTTTTGAGATAATAGGGTATCCTGCATGGATGAAACCTAGAAGTGGTCAATTGAAACTAGCAATAACTCGGTCACTGAATGTTCTGGTGC
This sequence comes from Bidens hawaiensis, assembly GCF_021521415.1. Lineage (NCBI taxonomy): Eukaryota > Viridiplantae > Streptophyta > Magnoliopsida > Asterales > Asteraceae > Bidens > Bidens hawaiensis. The sequence continues at coordinate 27,891 of NW_027506023.1, read as the reverse complement.
ATCCACCTCTATCTCTGCTGGTGGACTTACACCTGATCAAGTGACAAAATTGTTAAGCCTTCTTAATGAGAAAACGGGTGATAACACTCAAAGTTGTAACGTGTCAGGTAACTTTAGTCCTTGATTTTGTTCTATTAGCAATAGTAGACCCATGTTTTGTTTTGCTAGTAATACAAAATCTGAGTCAAGTTCTGGTTGGGTGGTTGACACAGGGGCAAACCAACACATGATAATGTCTGATATAGGATTAATAAATTCACTTGATGTTTCTAATTTAAATACTAGAGTTAGACATCCAAATGGAACTAGTGCTTTGGTAACCAAGATTGGTAATATAAAATTGAATGATATGGTTACATTAAATGATGTGTTTGTGGTTCCTGACTACTGTGTGAATTTAATGTCTGTGTATAAGTTAGCTAAGGATAGCAAATTAACTGTGTCATTTAATGAAACAAATTGTTATATTCAGGACTCTTTAACAAAGAATGTCCTGGTGATTGGTAGTCGGCTTGAAGGACTGTATGTTTGTGGTGATGCTTCTTTAACAGATAAGGTGTGTATTAATAGTTTTAGTAATGTTAATATGTGGCATGCTAGACTTGGTCATCCATCTGATGTGGTTTTAAAAGTTTTTAAAGATTCTTTAAAACTTAAATTAGTTGAAAGTAATGATCCATGTGAGGTTTGTCACAAAGCCAAGCAACATAGAGAACCTTTTCCCTTGAGTGATCATCTCACTAAAGAAATAGGTGAGTTAATACACCTTGATGTTTGGGGTCCATATAGGATCCAAAGCAGAGAGGGATTTAGGTATTTCTTAACAATTGTAGATGATTACTCAAGGGATGTGTGGGTTTATTCGATGAGACACAAAGATGAAGTTTTTAACCATATAAAAGGGTTTGTGAGTATGATTAAAACTCAATTTAATAAAGCTATAAAACCTTTTAGAAGTGAAAATGGTTCTGAGTTTATTAATCATCAAATGAACTTATACTGTGTTGAAAATGGCATTGTTGAAAGGAAGCATAGACAATGTGGCAAGATCCTTACTTTTCCAATCTGGAATCCCTTTAAAATTTTGGACTGAATGTGTGCTAACAGCTACTTACTTAAATAACATGACACCTTCTTCGGTGCTGAGCGGTAAATCACCTTATGAACTTGTGTATGGTTTTAAGCCTGTTTTAGGTCATCTTAGGATGTTTGGGTGTTTATGTTTTAGTACTGTTTTGAATAGTCATGATAAATTTGGCAGTAATGCTGAGAAGTGTGTCTTTATTGGCTATTCAAATCAGAAAAATGGATATAAACTTTGGAATTTGGAGAAAAAACAAATTATTTTTTCTAGAGATGTCAAGTTTTATGAGTCCATATATCCTTTTAAGGATAATGTGAACTTACAAGACATTGATAGTAGATATAATTATGTTGATCACCTTAATTTTTTTGATTTGTATGATGTTACTAACCCCAAGCAATCTGTAGATGACCTAATACGCAATGATGAGAATACCAATGCTAGAACTTCGTCTCATGGGTCTGAGCAATCTGTTACTAGTTTGGATCAGTCACTGAGTATGGCTGGTAATCAGCAAACCAGTGAACTACCCACTGGTTCAGGTAGGGTTCAGGATGTAGGTAGAAGTAATGAATATACAAATAATTCTGAGGGTAATGATTCAAGTCAAGGGACTTCTACAGTTCTTAGGAGGTCAACAAGAAATGTTATTTTTCCAAAAACCTTGAATGATTATGTTGTAGAGGGTAAAGTCAAATATGGTCTAGAAAAAGTTGTTAATTATACTAAGTTGTCTAGTCAGAATGTATGCTTTGTTTCAGTGTTAAATACAAATAGTGAACCTAAGCGTTTTCATGAAGCTGCAAGTAACCCTGATTGGGTCATTGCTATGAACAATGAGATTGAAGCACTTCATAGAAATAATACGTGGGAACTTTTAGAACTACCACCTGGTAGAAAAACAATAGGATGCAAGTGATTTATAAGATAAAGTATAAATCTACTGGTGAAATTGAATGGTTTAAAGCTAGGCTAATTGCTAAGGGTTTTAGCCAAAAAGAAGGAGTTGATTTTTTTGAAACTTTCTCACCTGTTGTAAAAATGGTGACTATTAGGTGTGTCCTAACGTTGGTTGTTCAAAATGATTGGCCATTATATGTATTAGACATTAATAATGCATTTTTATATGGTGACTTGAACGATGATGTTTATATGGATTTACCAGAAGGGTATTATTCTAAAACTGAATCTAGAGTGTGCAAATTAAAAAGGTCTTTATATGGCTTAAAACAAGCTCCTAGAATGTGGAATGAAAAGCTTGTAAATGTGTTATTTGATTTAAAGTTTGTTCAAAGTAAATGTGATCATTCTATGTTTGTTATGCATACAGATTCTGTGTTTGTAGTGCTACTAGTATATGTTGATGATATAGTAATCACAGGTAACTGTAAAAGTGAAATTGAAAAGATAAAACTAAGTCTTAAATCCAAGTTTATGATTAAAGATCTAGGTGATCTCAAATATTTTCTTGGGATTGAGGTCATTAGATCCGAGTCTGGAGTTTGTTTATCTCAAAGGAAATATTGCTTAGATTTATTAGCTGAGTATGGTTTAACTGGTTCCAAGCCGGTTAGTAACCCTATTGAGCAACATTTTATTATTACAAATATGTGTAAAAAAGATAATATTTTTTTAACCAATATAACAGGTTATCAAAAACTTGTGGGTAAATTGATTTTTTTAACCAGTATAACAGGTTATCAAAAACTCGTGGGTAAATTGATTTATTTAACCAATAGTAACCCTATTGAGCAACATTTTATTATTACAAATATGTGTAAAAAGGATAATATATTTTTAACCAATATAACAGGTTATCAAAAACTCGTGGGTAAATTGATTTATTTGTCTCACACTCGGCCTGATATTGCATACTCTGTGCATTTCTTGAGTCAGTATATGCGCAAGCCCTCTAGTTGTCATCTCAATATTGCTTTAAGACTACTTAGATATTTAAAAGGGTCCCCTGGTAAAGGTATTTTAATAAGAAAAGATGCGGGACTTGAGGTGAGTGTATACACTGATTCAGATGGGCTAAGTGTTTAGAGACTCGAAAATCTATTACTGGTTTTTGTGTGTTTTTGGGTAAAACTCTAGTATCTTGGAAAAGTTAAAAGCAGTCCACCATTTCTAGATCTTCTGCAGAAGTAGAATATCGGGCCATGTGCTCTGCCACATGTGAAGTAATGTGGATTACAAATTTGTTAAGTGAGTTACATGTGAATGTGGAATTGCTTGTAAAATTGTATTGTGATAACACTGCAGCTATTTCTATAGTTGCAAATCCTGTCTTTCATGACAGGACTAAACATTTCGAATTGGACCTGTTTTTCTTAAGAGAAAAAGTTGCTAAAGGGTGTGTTAAAACTGTTGGCATTAAGTCTAAAGATCAAATAGCTAATATATTTACTAAAGGGCTTTTGATAAATCAACACACTGAACTATGTAAACATTTGGGTATGTTTGATGTGTTCGGTCATTGAATTGTGGGGTGGGGGGGGTGTTGAAATATGCAATTCAATAGAGTTTATAGGTTACATTTTACTCATTAATTTTATCTTATTTTTTTGTTTTGTATGGTGGCTAAATGGGCTTGGAGGTATGGATGGGCTGGATAACAAGGTGCATAATGGGCTGGAGACTTCAAGACGGGCTAATGGGCCTAAAGACACTTCAAGGCCTGTTGAGTTTTCTCCAGGTTTAGTTCGTTTATATAATGTGCTGATGGTCATTTTTCGTGTGACACAAAAAATATCTCAGAAGTCATTTTTCTCTCAAGTTTTGTTATTCATCTAGGATTTGTTCATCTTGTTGAGTGAGTGTAGAATCTGTTAGTGAGTAATTGTAATAATCAGATCATTGTGTTGATGATCTGGTGAGTCTTCTTGATTTCTGAAAGATAATTGTCTTCCGCTGTTCTATAATAGTTCGTATCTGCGTGGTCAATAAACTTCAAGTGATTTGAAGTTAATCTGATTACCAATTTTGACAGGGTATGCAAAAAACCCGGGTCCCAGGTATAACTAGAGTCGGGTTTCGGGTATAACTAGAACCGGGTTTCGGGTAATATCAGGTTTAGATCGGGTTTGGGTTCGGGTTTCAGCATTGAAATTCATACCATATCCGTACCCTACGGGTCGGGTTCGGGTATTAGAACCTGGGTTAATAAAAAAACCGGTTCCAGGTTTTTTTTTGGTCCGGTTCCGGGTTCAGGTTTTTTGTGCACCTCTAAATGTGGATGTGTTTTGGTATTTGGTAGGCTAAATGAAAATCCGTTATCTATACAATATATAAATCAAATCCAATGGACCTCTTAAAATTTAAGAGGTACAACCTTTATTGCTTTAGATACGATTCACATTGCATTAATATTTGAGATCTTAAGGACAATTTGGTCATTTTGATATCTTATATACGGTTAATTTATTTGATTAAAAAATACTTACAAAAACGATCCTTCAACTTAAATCAAGTTTTGTTAATTTGATAAATAGTTACATATTACTCCCTTATTTTAAATAAACTACCCCCACGACATTTAAATGATCATAACTTTTTCACACGTTGATATTTTTTTAAAACCATTACATCATAAAAACAAGTATTTCATTCTCTTTAATTTGAGTATAGTATTGCTATAGTTTTTTAAGTTTTTGAGAAATAACATATTACGTGATAGTCAGTTAGACTGAAACATGTCGGATCATGCAGGTTCGGGTCATGGGTCAGAAATGGTTAGGGACGAGATGGATGGATACAAAAAAGGGCTAATTTGGTTCGGGTCAAGTTCGGATGGTTCATATTGAAAGACGTCTGGTTAGAATAGGTTTCGGGTTAGAATGGTGTCGGGTCGGAACATTATTTAAAAGATTTTTTTCTTATATTACCGTACATTTTAGCTTTGCTTCTTTATTTAAACCGTCAGTTACGCATATCAAACACCGCGTAAAGCGCATAACACAACTTTGGTAAGCGCTCAACTCAACGTCTCACACGAGTAATCGACGTAAGTTACGCGTACTGTGTCGGTTACACATGTTTATGAAAGTCATGTGCCTTCCGATGCCGGTTACACGTGTTCAATCGTCAGTTTCACGTGTATTGGCTTTGTTAGTGTTAAGTGTCCGTTTTCGGGTTAGGTGCGTACCGTCATCGGGTTGCATGCGCACCGACGTTGGTTACACTTTCAATGCAGTGTTATGGCGCTTACCGACACCGGATTGGACAAGTACACACATTGTGCGGCACGCATATCGGCACTAGTTAAGCGTTCAATGTCGTGTTACACGCTTACCATAGCGAGGAGGCTACGTGTTGGATACAGTTTTTACAAGTGTACTCTGCCGCATCGCGCGGGCATATGGCTAGTTTATAAATAATGAAAGGTCCCTCTAAAGCATATATGAGTTGTATAAGAATATTATGCTTACACACCACACTTAATATATTTGAATCACGATGAAATCTAACTATATCTATATAATTGTCTACCATAAAATCTTACGTGTCGCTCTCACGTCGCTCCCCACAACCTCTCAAGTTACCAGATTGTTTGATTTGTACATGGTGAGCTCTCATCGATTTAGCCCGTTTTTACCCGTTTAGCTTATAAAATTCGCGGGTTAAATGGTGATCCATACCTGGACACCAACCCTGAGAATCGATCGTATCTCTTCTACACTCCTTCATATTAATTCCCCCTCTACGCACGCTCCTCCTCCTCCGCTGCGATCTTTCTGTTGTTTCCCCTTTCGTATCGATCTCCACTCTCTCTGTTCGGATCTTTTCTTCTTCACGAAACCTCTGATGGCTGACGGCAGCAAGCTTCACCTCTCCGGTGATCTCATTCATGGACTCCAAAATGTATAATTTTTATCCGTTTGTTTCGAAACGATCGAAACGATCGAATATGAAAAATAGACAAACAAAAACATAAAACATTAAACCACCTCCACTAAAGAGAAGAAAAGATAAAACATGATGCAACCAACAGAAACAACAAACATGATCTTATTACGTATACATGAAATTAAACTCCATACCAACAATAAATATAGCCCATCTCAATGGAAAAAAAAACAACAAATAAGACATTTAAAGCGACAACTATAGTCCACGTAGATTAATTAAATTAATATAACAAATTATATATTTAAAATAATATTAAAAATACCCTAAATAAACCCGCATAATACGCGGGCTAAAAGCTAGTGATAAAATATAATACTACTATTTAAGTAATTCTTAGTTTGTGCCGTAACAAAATACTTCAATTTTCATCATATCAATAACAGATTACTGACTAGCGTTAGATGTTTAATCTTCTTAATCACACTATTTTTTGTGTTCTCTCTTTATTCACGCAAGTTTAATAAAAAAAAGGAAACAAAAGTACACACGTGTGAACAAACTTTTAGTTATATTACGAGTCTATTTTAGGTTTTACTTTGATTTACTATCGAATAGTATACTAAATATATAAGGTAACTATTGTATGTAACAAGTAATATTACTGTCCACATCTTGCTGCTTGATTTGATTGTAATACATTATAATTCATAAGTATCACAAATGAAAATGATGTTCGTAACAAAACACAACTAACACCGCCGCAATGTTCGAGTAACAATGCTAGTCTATTATAATCATGAGAGTTGGTACTGATTATTTGGGTGGGCTTGGATTTGTGTAAATTGGTGAGATTTGAAGGGCATGTGCCTTCAAACACTTATTAAACCTTTTTTTTTTGGTGAGAGATGTGCAGAGTACATGTGAAGTTGGAATGGGCTATGGCATGTTATGAGAAATCAAAAAAATTTTAACTACAATTCGCACACCTTTTCTACTCTTAAATTATATCTTTTTCAACAGTCATAGGACTTGAACCTTTACCATTTAAAAAGGCAAAGGTTTATCCAATTCCATCAAGAATCTAGCATTTTTAAGAAACATATATATCTTGTGCTTTAAGCACCATCAAGTACCTACGTTTTAATAAAATGGCGTATCATTAGAGTAGATTAAATGGTTGTTTAAAAGAAACTATGTGTTCTAAGTATTTTTTAACTACATTATATGAATTTGTAAACATTACCAAATATATTAACTAGTGTTCTCTTGTGACATAAAAAACAATATGTCATTTGAGTTTAATGAGTGAGATGTTATCCCCAACTTAATAAGTCTAGTCTTCTTGTCAAATGAAAAACTAAGATTTCTGAATCTTTTTATAAAGAAAAACAAACAAATGATTTTATATAGAGAGAATTTGTTTCCAGAGATACAAGCAAGTAGATATCGGCATGGACCGCCAGTTATTTTGATTTTTGAGGAGACTTGAGTAACTTCTTTAATGTGACCACTATGCTCTTAAAGCTTGGACGTTGCATCGGGTCACTATTCACACAAAACGCAGGGCGTTATAATTTATAAACGGGTCAATTCATATATCCCGCTCTAAACTAAAAGATGAAGTTTCTTACTCGGCCCAACAAGATTCCATCAGTGAAGTTAGTGCAGGAGATGCATTAGTAGGTATTGTAAGTTTCCTCTTCTGGAATGCCACAGCCCCAACCACCTGAAATTGGCATGTTCATACTTTCATCGAACTGAGCTTGTTTAAAAATAAGAACATATTTGTTATTGAGCAAACCTGAGCTGAATTAAGCCCGTTCCAGGGTTGTTGCATGGTCACAAGCTCCCATAAAATCACACCAAAACTGTACACATCAGATTTTTCATCCGCAGGTTCCCCTCGAAGGACTTCTGGAGACATCCACTCAGGCTGAACCCGTAAATATATTTTAAAACAAAAAAATAAACATTGAATGCATAATGTACGAGCATTTGACATAGATGAGGAAGGCTTACAGTTCCAGTAATGGCTTTTGATGATATAAAGGTATCCGTTTTGAATCTTGATAACCCGAAATCGCAAACCTAGTTAAGGTAAATTTAAGGTTAAACTAGTGATGAGAACAAATCATATGTTGTTTATGTACCTTTACGGTCCAGTTTTTGTCAACCAATAAGTTTGGAGATTTAAGATCCCAGTGGACAATAGGAGGACTAAGACAGTGGAGATAATTAATGCCCTTTGCCTGCATATATGTCCAACACATTAGAATGTTGCTGTGATCGCGTATCCAAGTTGTAAATAAAAGAAACTAAATACAGAAAATGTTGAACATACGACATCTAACGCCATGTGCATCCGTCTCTTCGTGTTCAGTATTTCTCCAGAGGCTGGGTGATGTAAAAGACGAAACAAACTACCCCTGTAACAGAAACATGAAATAATTGAGAATGCTGCAATTAGGCCTGTAAACGAACCGAACGTTCAGTGAATTGTTTGGCGTGAAGTTCGACATGAACAACACTTTTGTTCATTTACTTAAACGAAGGAACATGAATAGATCTCTCGTTCGTTAGTTTACATTTGTTTATGTATGTATGCATTTAAATCTTTTAATAACCATTACAATTTAGTCTAATTTAATGAAAACAAAATATCACTCATTACAATTTAAACTAGTTTTATTAAATTTTAGGCTCAACAGATTAATGTTCAGGTTTACTTTTAACTTGTGTTTGTTGTGCGTTTATGTCCGATCATCTATGTTCAGTTATGTTCGTTCGTTTACGTCCATGAACCGTGCATGTACACTGTTAGCGAACGAACATGAACACGTTCGTTTTCTTAACAAACGATCATGAACAAGTAAACCTAGTTCGTTTAACTGTTCGCGTTAGATCATTTGCTCGATTAAAGTCAAACGACTGAGCATGAACATGCCTTGTTCATGTTCGTTTAGTTCATTTACAGGCCTAGCTGCAATATGGGAACTCTATTTAGAAGATCGGTTTCTTGAACAACCAAATTTGGATGATTTTCATCCCATTTGACCCATTCCCATTAAGCAAACATTTTTTTTTTCATTTGGCCCATTTGAGATAAACTTATAAACACAATCCCAAATTGACGCATTCATATGTAACGGGTTGAAATACAAGAAAAAGCTCACCTTGGGAGATACTCGGTCACAATTGAAAAGCGTTGGTGCATTGTAACGGCGCCCATAAAAAGTACTAGATTAGGATGGCGCACACGTCTCATGATTGAAACCTTGCAAGATGAGTTAAATGCATGCATATCAAACAACAGTTTCACAAAACTAAAAACAGAAAGAAGTCAAAGATGCATATTATATTCAAAAGATAATATACCTCTCTTAGAAATTCCTTCAATTGATTATCATGGAGTTCCTGGGCTGTCAACACTTTAACAGCAACAATCTACAATAAACCAGTTCATTTTGTTTATAAATCTGAATTTGTATAAAATATATAAAAATAGCCAATAATAGTAAAACATTGTATGTATTATGCAGTACTAACCGAACCATGCCACTCTGCACGATACACAGTCCCAAATGAACCTGAAGATCAAAAGACATAATGACTCAAGTTTATTTTTATGCAAAAATAATGACTAATAAGTTAGGATAAGAAATAGGTACCAGCACCGATACGCTCCTTGATATGCAAGTCATCCCAAGCTATCTCAAGCCAGTCCGTTGCAAGAGAAGGCTCGAGAGTCAGGTATCTTGGGGTAGTTGCAGGAAGGTTTTCTCTATTTTTTCCATCACTCGAAACTTCCGCATCTGATTGACCATGAAATTGAGTTTTAAAACATTTCGGGCCGATAATTTTACTTCTATATAATCAGTAAAAGAAATCTAGTGGACTATGATATGGAGTTGTCACTCTTAACTAAACCATTTATAATTTATTATGTCATGAAACCATTGTTTAAGTGCTCTTCACATTGTTTCTTTTCTTTTTCTGAATTTTTTCTTTTATTTTGTTAGTTTAAGGCTGTGGCATGTTTTCCAGCTGTTCCTCCACCAACAAACATATTTACCATATTCATGCTAAATGAAAATTGACCATTAATGCTTGACACAAGAAAAACACAGCATACCTGTATATAAAGTGTTAGGAACTTGTTGAACATCTTTTAAATGAGGATTCTGAAAGGATGAAGATACCGAAGAAAATATATCTCCATTTATAGAGGAATCTGGATTATAGAAATTTCCCGGCTGCCCAATAAGATCAACCACATACTCCCTGATAAAAAATGGGTTTAAACGTGTCACATCTCTTAAGATTATGTATTAACATGATGAGAAACTGAGAAAAGTATGACATATTTAACCAAAATCTCCTATGATAATTTATTCCTTGTTGAAACCATATTCAATGTCACGAAGGCATATTATCATCAGAACATTTCTTATATAAACAATGTACAACTTTCATTATTGACTGTAAATAAATATATAATATAATATCTTAGGGAGTACAAATTTTAGGGCTGGACCTTGTCAACTTATCATCTTCATTTCTGATAAGACACGTGGACCTATGATCTTCAGCGCAATACCTGCAGCCTTCTGCTATCCGACAAGGCAATCCCACATAGTCAGCCAGTTTCTGCATAAAAAAAAGTTACAATCCATTAAAATAAGTTAAATATACACGAAGAAATCTAGACATATAAGATAAAATATCGTTCTTAAAACACTTATAGCGCGGTATCTTTTTTAGAGAAAACAGAACCTAAGGTGTTACAGAAGCGATTCTAAATGTTCACATATACAAAAAGAGCTATAGAAATAAAAACTGAAGAAAAAGGATCGTTCTTGAACAAGCATAAAACTTAATCAGTAAGCATTGTAAACCTGTCTCGCAAATTCGAATAGTTACTAAGAAGTAAAGAAAGCATAGCTTTGACTTCACATTGGAACACATGTTAACTAATCTACACCAACTAATAAGAAAATTATACTGCATTCTGTAATGAAGTTGAAGTTGATAATAACCTTAAAGAGTATCGCTCTGTGCCTACAGAGCCCATTAGACAAGCTGCCAACGGGAACTATAATGTTATTCTGAAGTTCCTTGATTCTCTTGCTAGTACACTCCCATTGTTCATGAAGATCACCTTGCTCGACTGGAAACGATCCCCTTAAATGAAAATAAAACTATAAATATTCAATATGTCACACCAAAAAGGCTGATGCAGTAAGCATTACAAATGAAGCATACCCCATACTTGCAGCAACAAGTTTTGCAAGATTTTCAGCTAACATAAGTGCATTTTCTGCTGAAAAGTATAGTTCCTCTGCTATATCCTCCAGATCCCTTAGGCGTGAGTCCTTGTATCTGTTAACAAGAACCACTTCAACGGATGAAGTAGCAGCCTCAACGGCTTTAAGTTCCAACAAAGATGGCAAAAGTTTGCCCTCCACCGAGTCATTACACATCATCCACATATACGGATCCATTCCAAGGATGTTGTAGAAACCATCTGATATCTTATCCTCATAAGACAACGTACCATTAACCTGAAAAGATGTTTTGAAACCATAAGCAAGTTAACAAAATGCATATTGCGAAAACACCTTAGTCTTATGAGTTTTCCATACTAGCCAGTAAATGATTATGACATAAACTACTTATAGTAGGCCCTTGATGAACTTAAAATGAAGAATCACGAGTGCCCACAGCATAATCATTCAAGATAAACATTATCTAACTGTATCAATAATTAAAAAGAAATAAAAAAAAAATTGTACCCAAAGACAGTATGAAACTGATTCCGCATCATAGCTAACAACACCACACCTACTGCCTGGACCAATATTATCCTCTTTACTAATGGTAGCTTGTTGTGAAAGGCGTTTTGCTAGATTAAGCTGCAAGTAATAGGCCTTACACCACCTGCGCACTAGACTCCATCGACTATCATCATCGGTAACACCATCAATCACACTCACCGCAATTTGATCATCATCCTCCTCAATATCATCATCGATTGCGTCTTTCAGATGATCCTCAAGCTGAGTGTAGCTCACATGATCCCATCCCGAACCTCCTGCATCCGACTGCTGCTTCCCTCCCCCATCCTCATTCATCAAATGAATGGCTTCCGATTTGGAGATCAAACCTTCCAGATCCCTCGGAAAAAAATATGTTGCTCGATGCGGCATAATAACAAAGCTGTTTGTTTGTTTGTTTGTTTGTTGTAATATTGATCTAACGTCCTAAACCTAAACCTATCACGATGTATACCGCTTCGATCGGAAATTAACAAGGCTGGTGAAAGAGAAGTCGTCGTACTTACTAAGCAGCTGGTCGACTTTATGAATGGGCCTAACGAACGCATTTTCAAAACTTACAGGGCGTATTATATTATATATACCAAGCGTACGCTAGCCGCAACGGAATGGGAAATATATATTAACCCATAACGATCTTTCAAATTTTGAAAGAACAGCGTAAACTAAAATGTTTAATTCATTTCTATTTTATTTATTTATAATTTTATTTTGTTTTTTTAATAAATTTGGAATCAAGTAACTGAAATGATTGCCGTTCTGAAAGAAAGTAACTGAAATTATTATTCAGTTAAAAGGTTTTAAATGATAAATATAAGCAGGTAGTTTAGTTTTTGTTGTTATTATATATGTAGGTGTCTTTGCCAAGTCTTGATGGGTTCTAACTTCTAAGTCAAAATATTGAATTATTATTATTATTACTATTATTATTATTATTATTATATAAATACTTCGTCTGGAATAATAATAACATATTTACAATGTAATATGTTGGTTAGGTAAATAATAATAGTAATAACTAAAGTTGACCCTGTCGTGAATAAATAAGGGATGACATAGAAATCGTTCGTTAAATTAAAATTATTTTAAATGCAATGTTGTAATGAGTTGTATGTTTATGCTTACATCAGATCAACACAATTTAGAAGCATCATTATAAAATTAAACATACTACTTTGTTTTGTTTAAACAAAAGATAAAACGAATATAACATTTTTGACTTTGTAGTATAAATAAATTAATAAGTTATATATAAGTTACTTGAGTTTGAAAATTATTTTAGATTTGAATGAAGGTTGATCCCCGTTTTTTTTTCTAGTTTGTTAATTCTTTTCTATTAATTAAAATATTATTAACATTTCAATCTTAACACTAAAATATCGTACACAATGCTAATATACTTAAACTCAACTGATATTGAAGGGAAAATGAGGACTTGGGCTGCAGGCTGTAATCTCTCAAGTTCAAATTCCGGTTCCAAGCGAGTTGCAGTGAGCCTTTGGATCGTGGGTTTTCTCAAGAATAAGAGATGGCGTGCTTGAGATATCCACAGTGGCGGATGTATGTTATCACTAGGGGTAGCCTCCGCTACCCCTCAATTTCTTGTTGGCAGTGTGTAAAGAAAAAGTTATAGGTCGGTGTTTATGTTTCGTTACCCCTGGAAAAAAAATGTTACCCATATGCATTTTAAGCCCAACCAATTTAAAAATTCAACCCAAACAAAGGTGTAAAGCCCAACCAATAAAACTCATTAACCGTTAAAATAATATATGTTACACTTAAAATAATATATATACACTTGTTAGACGATATTTTAGGCCTCATAAATGCTCTATCAACACTGTTAGGGCACGGAAATTTGACGATGTGGATATGTTATCCTGGCATATAATCTGGATCAATTATCCTTAGAATATGTTGCAGATCCCGTCAGGATCAATGATCCTCAGTACTTATTATTTATTAACGATTTTCCTTTGTTATCTTAATATTTTTGGTAGGTACAACGGCTAGTGACTAAGTCCAACCTATAATCTCACAATCAAGTCAACAAACCGCGTGGATAATGAATGAAACAATTATAATGAAGGAAACACTTGATTAGTGGCTAAAAAATAGGAGTTTTAGTTATTATTTTCCTATTTAAATGAGTTTATGATCAATTAGATAAACACACAACACGTTCACTATCAATACTCAGAGCAAACTAGAGCATAACACGCACACTTAGCATTATTGTATTCATTGGTCATAAACTCCACCCATTGTAACCCGATTTTACATTAGTAAAGTGGTGATAGACGATTTGTCATCACCTTGGGTTTTTTTCCTTTGATCTAATCAAGATCAAGGGGTTTTTCCTCGCAACAAATTAAGGTGTTCATCTCCATTTTGTTAATATATTCGTTGTTATCATTTTAGCACTAAACCTCACATAACAGATTTGGATACATTATCCTTTGCAGATTTTTGTCCAAAACAATTTGGCGCCTACCGTGGGGCAATTGGTGCTATAATCCAGAAAATACCCTATCAACATTCAACCTTTCTTACCCATATTACTATCAATGGCCTCTCAACAATCTTCTGCTTCATCCACCATGTCTTCATCAGTTTGTCACCCACGAAGATCCTTACCACCGATGTCTCCTCCGCTAGCAGCAGCCCCAAGAACTACCACGGCTGGAAGCAAGACACCAATTCCAGTCTTCCAGGGCTCAAAAACCACTGCTGCCACTTCGGTGGTTAACTCTAACAGTATGTTTCTGCTATGTTTTCACAGGTTAAGGCATACATGGAGCAGTAGAACAAAACCAAGCAGAGGATCCTACATGAAATTGAAGATCTTAAAAAGAATAAGAGGCCACTGGAGGATCAGACTCCTTTGATGCCAAGGATTCTGGATTTCACTACTCCAGGATCTGTGGCTCAACAGACTCAAGGATCCTCCATCTTCCAGCAAGGATCATCTATCCTTCAACAGGGATCCATGGGTCAGCAAACTCAAGGATCCTCGTTCCTTCAACAAGAATCATCTATCCTTCAACAGGGATCCATGGGTCAGCAAACTCAATGATCCTCGTTCCTTCAACTAGAGTCCTCTGGATGTATCACCAAGGATCCTTCAGCTCCCAACCTCAAGGATCCTTATGGCAGAATCAAGGATCCTCAGGGGTGCAACATCAAAGATCCTCAGAGGTTCATGAAGGAGACATAATCCCCATGCAAACCATTGCCTATGGTGGACCAACTCCTATAGCAGATGCTTCTTATCTTGGCTACACTTCTGGGATACCAACGTTCAATCAACCGAGAGGTAACATGTATAATCAAATATCCTTAGACACTAACCTGGGCTCTATGCAGGATACATGTATCAACCGGGATATGGCTAAGGAACTTCAGAAGCTTAAGGATATGATATCCAGCTTGCCAGGAGTGGTCCGTCCGATCCCTGAAATACCATAAGGAAGCTACAAGCTGTCCAGATTTACTCCACATATTTGTGATGTTGAAGTCCCAAAACGATTTCAAACCTCCAAGATGAAGGTGTATGATGGGGACAACTGATCTCGAAGAGCATGTGGCTCAATACAGGGAGAGAATGGAAATCAATCCAATTCCCGAAAAACTCAAGGAGGCTTTGTCTATGCAAGGGTTTCGGATCCACACTAACAGGATTTGCATTAAAATGGCTGCTAAGTCTTCCTCCCTTTTCCGTTACTTCTTTTTCACATTTAGTTAACTTGTTCAACAACCACTTTTCTTGTAGTATGAAATTTGAGAAGTTAACTAGTGATTTGTAAAGGGTTATCCAACCTTATAATGAATCCCTTAGGGATTTTGTTACAAGGTTTGGCAGAGAGTCCCTAGAGATCCCTAGTCTTGATATGGCTACGGCTGCTGAAGCATTCAATATGGGACTTCAAAGGGGCTCCCCATTTTATGACGATCTTGTGATGACTTCATGCAGGACTTTAGATGAAGTCAGAAACAGGGCACTCAGATTTATAAGGCTAGAGGATGACAAGAAGATCCAAGAACGGTTAGGAGCTCCAACAAAACAAGAGTCATCTAACCAGAAACAAGGATCCTCATACAGGAACAACGACTCAAAGCCGTACTCAAAATTCAACAATCAAAATGTCCGGGCAGTTGAAGAAGGAGAAGATGATGAGGACTACCCAAGTATTTCCGAGTATTGCTTCTCTGTTGATACCCATGGTTTGATTTGTGCCATGAAGGATCTTTGGGAGAAAGCAAGATGGCCTCGAAAAAAATGAGAAAACAACATCCTTCAAAGACAAGTCCAAGTGGTGTGCATTCCATGAAGACTTTGGCCATCAGACAGAAGGTTGTATTGGTTTAAGGAGGGAAATTGGATACCTCCTAAGCAAGGGTCATTTCAAAGAACTCTTGGGAAGAAAAAAGTCTAGGATCCAGGATCCTGAAGATGTACCACAGAAAGCAACTCCGCCCCCACCAGACGCACAAGTAATCAACTTCATCTCCGGTGGCTCCGATATATGCGGTACTTCTTTCTCCTCAGCAAAAAGACACGCCAAAGAAACAAAGTTGAAGAACGGAGAACGACCATTCATATCCACTACTTTGACGACTGACAAAAGAATCTTCTTTAATGAAGAAAATAAGACAAACATCCAGGATCCTCACCACAACGGTTTGATTGTAACTTTATTTATTGCTAACCATTATGTGCGCAGGATCCTAGTCCATGGTGGAAGCTCGGTCAACATCATCCAACATGACGTACTACAGAAAATGAACATCTCGGACTCGGAAATCATCCCAAGAACGTTGGTGCTAGTGGGCTTCAGTGGTGAAACTAATAAAACATTGGGGGACATCAAACTCCTAATATACATCGAAGGGTTAAACTCTTACCAAAAGTTTTGTGTTATTGACAATCTTTCTTGTTGCAACGTTATTCTTGACAGGCCTTGGATACATGGAATGAAGGTTGTAGCCTCTACTTACCATCAGTGCATCAAACTACCAACTCCTTGGGGAGTAGTAAGGATAGATGGTGACCAAGTGGAAGCCAAGAATTATTATTCTTCATCAATGAAGCCGATAGATAAACAAACGATAGCAATTACAGTAACATCCTAGGGACGTGCTGGAAGCTCGGGAGTGAGACGTAAAAGAAGTATCTTTAGATCCTGAAGATCCAGACTAGAAGGTGTTCCTAGGATCCTGTATCCCTGACGAGATCGAGGAGGATATAATATCCTTCCTAAAGCGACGAAAATCCACATTTGCCTTCAGACATTCAGAAATGACAGATATTTCTAAGGAGGTAATTACTCATAAGTTGGCCCTTGGTTATTCTATTAAACCTGTCCATCAGAAGCGAAGGAAATTCGCTCCTGAGAAGAACGCGATCATACAAGAAGAAGTTGAAAAACTTATAAAGGCCGGTATGATCAGAGAGGTTAAATATCCTCGATGGTTGGCTAATGTGGTTGTTGTTTCAAAAAAGAACTTAAAATGGAGGGTGTGTGTCAATTTCACCGATTTAAACAAGGCATGCCCCAAGGATCCTTTCCCTTTACCGCATATAGAATCCATGGTGGATGCAACGGCAGGACATGAGATCCTTACCTTTATGGATGCTTCCTCTGGATTTCAACAAATTCAGATGGAACCATCTGATCAAGAGGATACAGCATTCATGACTCCTACCGGCATATATTGTTATATTTCTATGCCGTTCGGACTAAGAAATGCAGGGGCAACATATCAAAGATTGGTCAATATGATGTTCAAGGATCAGTTGGGCAAAACCATGAAAGTCTACATAGATGACATGGTAGTGAAGTCGAAGAGGGTTAAGGATCACCTTAGAGATCTTAAAGAAGCATTCAATATCCTTGACCAATATAACATGAAACTGAACCCGTCAAAATGCCATTTTGGTGTTAAGGTTGGAAAGTTTCTAGGATACATGGTGACCAAAAGGGGAATAGAAGCGAGCCCCGAGCAGATAGAAGCCATCATTAATTTAAAGTATCCTATGAATGCTAAAGATGTCCAAAGACTGACGGGAAGAATAGCTGCTCTCAACAGATTTATTTCCAGATCCTCGGAGAAGTGCAAAGACTTCTATGATATCTTGAGAAAAAATAAAAAGTTTGAATGGACTCAAAGGCATGAAGATGCACTAAAGGCTCTTAAGGATTATCTAACCTCAGCGCCTGCTTTGATGAAGCCAATAGATGGTGAGCCGCTGTCCCTGTACTTAGCTATGTCAGGTAATGCAATCAGTGCTGTTCTGGCTAAGGATCATGAAGAACAATAGCACCCGGTATATTATGTAAGTAAAAGCCTGTTAGAAGCAGAGGTCAGGTATTCTCACCTTGAAAAATTAATTCTTGCTTTGATTGTGGCCTCAACCAAGTTGAGACACTATTTTGAAACACATACTATTATTTTAAGAACTAATTATCTTGTTAAGAATGTGCTTAGAAAACCAGAATTGTCAAGAAGGATGGCCAAATGGGCTGTGAAATTGAGTGCATATGATATTCAGTATGAGCCCAGAACAGCCATTAAGTCACAAGCGCTTGCAGACTTTGTGGCTGATTTCAGTAGTGACATACAAGAGGAAGCTGATTCGGAGGTTCAACAACTGGAAGAAACCAAGGATCCTTGGATCCTCTTTACAGATGGAGCATCCAACGTAAGAGGAACATGATTGGGTGTCCTACTGAAATCGCCACAAGGGGACATAATACCCCAGTCCATTGCGTGTGCATTCCAAGCCATCAATAATGAAGCGGAATACGAAGCTCTGATAGCAGGTTTGCAATTAGCTAAACATATGAGGATTATGTGTCTTCAAGTATATGTAGATTCTTTATTGATTGCTAACCACTTTAATGGCTCATATGCTGTTAAAGGCGAAAAACTAATCAAATATCTAGATGTTGTGAAGGTACTATCAAAGTTCTTCGATTATTTTAGTATTATACAGGTACCAAGAGAATAGAATGCTGGGGCAGATGCCTTAGCAAATTTAGCTTCATCATTGAAGATTCCAGAAGATACGAAAATCCCAATCATCCATATACTCTCACCAACAATATGAGAACAAGAAGTTGGGGAGATAACAACTGAGAAAGTGATTGTGACTTGGGATCCATTATTCTCATATAATCAAGGATCTTGGATCCTCCCGATCAAGAAGTTCATTCAAAATGGAGAGATTCCAGCCACAGAGAAACCTAAGTCCTTCAAACTTAAGGTATCACAATACATTTTATTAAATAATATTCTGTATAGGAAATCTCTTGCTGGTCCATACTTGAGATGTATCGAAGATCCTGAAATTCAAGAGGTTCTCAAAGACTTTCACGAAGGAGATTACGGTAATCATACTAGAGGTAGAGCCCTATTCTCTAGGATTCTGAGAACAGGATACTTCTGGCCTACCATGAAGAGAGACGCCATGGAGTACTCAAAGAAGTGTGATTCATGTCAAAGACATGGCAATATTCTGCATCAGCCAGCAGAGCCTGTGTATCCTATATCCTCATCATGGTCTTTCATGAAGTGGGGCATGGATATCGTAGGTAAGCTACCTAAAGCACCAGGAGGAAAAGTATCCATGATTGCAATGACTGATTACTTTTCAAAGTGGACAGAAGCGGAATCTTTTGTACAAGTCCGCGAGAAAGAGGTGATATCTTTCATTAAAAGAAATATTATTACCAGATTTAGTATCCCTTCATAAATTATTTGTGACAATGGTTCCCAATTTATCGGGAAAAGAACCACTAACTTTGTGACAGTTGGGGCATTAAGATGATTACCTCCACACCAATTCATCCTCAAGCTAATGGTCAAGCAGAATCAAGTAACAAGATTATCATCAACAACTTGAAGAAGAAACTAGGATCCAAGAAAGGCAAGTGAGCCGAAGAGCTACCATATGTTCTTTGGGCTGACAGACAACACCAAAGAATGCAACATGTCAAACACCCTTCTCATTGGTGATTGGCTCAAAAGCTGTAATCCCTACGAAGATGGTGGTTCATAATTTCAGAACAAGCATCCGTGATCCTCACGCCAACAATGAAATCCTTCTCCAAGATCTGGATACTGTTGATGAGCTCAGAGACCTAGCTAAGATCAGAATGGCAGCATATCAACAAAGGGTAGCTGGGGCATACAACAAGAATATCAAGATTCGAAGATTTCAAGAAGGAGATCTAATTTTGAGGAAAGCCTTCCAAAACACAACTAATCCAGCAGATGGAAAGCTAGCACCTAAGTGGGAAGGCCCCTACTTGGTCGAGTCAGAAGCCGGAAAGGGGGGCATATCACCTGCTGACTATGGAAGGCGACAGGTTACCAAGAGCATGGAATGCTATTCATCTCAAGAAATACTTTTTCTAATCAGGATCAAGTATCCTCAGAAGGATCAAGGATCCTGAAATTGGTAATATCTATCCGATCACCTATTCATTTCAGATTCTTATTAATTTAAGGATAATATATTTTTAACATTTGTCTTTTTCCAAGTTTTAAATAACAATGCAGATTTTAATAAGAGGTTCAATGTCTAAGAGGTTGGTCACCTCTCCCTCACACTTAAGGTACTTTACTATTTCCCTTGGCCTAGCCCACGATTAAGTATGACCCCCGATGGTCATATCTTCCAAGGTTTAAGGTTTTCACCTTTCTTATAAATTAGAGTTTCTACACTCTCGCCTGGAGCGCACGCTGTCCAACGTATAGTCCGGTGCAGCGGGACCAGTACACGCTAGTGGCTGACAATTTCGTTGTCTTTGGCTATTTGGAGGATCCTACGATTTATGGTAGACGTACCATACCACCGGTTTATAACGTTTTCACGTTATCTCACGTTTGGGCTAAATCTCGGTTTGGGCGAGTCCCCAGTTGACATCCGTATCTTTGGGCCAGTCCCCAGTTTGGGCTTGTCCCCAGTTTAACACAAGCTTGGGCTTGTCCCCAGTATTTGGGCTTGTCCCCAGTTTAACACCAGTTTGGGCTTGTCCCCAGTATTTGGGCTTGTCCCCAATTTCACGGGCTTGTCCCCAGTTTATTTATGGATTGTCCCCAGCTTAATGGGTTTAATCCCAGTTAACATTATAAGTTGTTTGCAACAGAGTTTCTAAGTTCATTATGAAGATCAAGACTTATGGATTCAAAATCCTTAAATTGCTTCTACCAGGATCACAGAAGGATCATTACTTATGGTAACCTAGGTCTAATTAGACCTTATGGTATGATTTATGATTGTCAATTTACCTTTATTTGTCTAAGAGCTTTGTAATCCCTTTTACTTAAAGATTTAAGATCTTTAAATTATTATTGCAAGGATATTCTATCCTAAAGATTTTACTTAAAGTTATTTCTCAAAACTTTCAATAAAGCTAAAGCTATATCAAACAAACCTTCACAATAACAAGCGAATAGTCAAAAGTTTTCAATTATTAATCATAAGTCACCTGGACTTACCCAAAACCCTTAACCCGGATTTCACCATATGAAAGATGAACCGTCCACCCGGGTTAAACGGATGTTACTAGCTGTTCATGATTTGCAGGGAGAATAAGAAGTTTTGGATATATAGCTTGAAGGGAAATTCTCAAACTCTATAGATATATGATAATTATATCTAGCTTGTCAATCTCATATGTTTTTGCAGGAAGTCTGAATTCAAAGGCAAAATGACAGTTGTGATCTTATCACAACCGCCATTTTGGGGGCAATTGTTAGGGCACGAAAATTTGGCACTGTGGATACGTTATCCTTAGCATGTATGCCAGATCATATCTGGGCCAAGGATCCTCAGTACTTATTACTAATTAACGGTTGTTCTCATGTGTAGTCTTGTATTTAGCAGGTGTAACGGTTAGAAGACTCAGTCTATCAACTAACTCGCAGTTAAAAAGATATGGCACGTGGTCAAATGGCTGTAACACGTTTAGTGGGGATAATGGCGGATTTATAGGACTTCTTGTTGAGTCACAAATAACTGAGTGCTGAGGATATGTTATTCTTGAAGACGTGTCTGGATTAATTATCCTTCAGAAGAGTTCCAGAGCTATGCCAGGATCAAGGATCCTCAGTAATTGGTGTTTTAACGGTTGTTTCTTATATAAAGGTAGATATTTATCAAGCGCAACGGTTCTAAGACGTGGTCCACCTTAAATTTCGGTACTGGAAGCTACCAGCACGTGGCCAATGAACGTTGGAAGACTAGTGGAATAGTGGAGGATAGATAGGACTTATTGTTGTATTTATTTTCTTTATAAACATCGAAATATGATCGATTAGAGATATCACTTGTACACACACACTCTTAGAGCAGAACTCACTATTCTCTCTATACACGTTAGCTACTACTGTAACATCGATCTAATCTCCACAACCATTGTAACCCTTTTTTGATATTAATAATTTGGTGATCGACGAGTTGTCATCACCCGGGGTTTTTTTCTTTTGATCTGAACAAGATCAAAGGGTTTTTCCTCGCAACAAATCTCGGTGTTCACTCCATTTTCATTCATATAATCGTTGTTATTAGCATATCACTATTCCTCACTTTTACGAATTTGGATACATTATTCTTAGCAGATTTTTGTCCAAAATAGCTTTAATTTGCGCGGTCGAAAGAGTAACTCTTGATAAAGTAAAAAAAATGATGTAATGGCTCGATTTCAAGCTTTCAAAAACTGAATGGAAGAAATATGCAGCTCATGTGTTTAAATTTATTTATCACCGTGCTTCTATTTTTGTTTAGTTTACACAATACGAAAGACGGTAAAAAAAATTTGAACGTTACCCTTGACATTTGGTTCTAGATCCGCCACTGACTATCCAACACTGTTTGCGATCACGGACATATTAGATCGCCTTTTAACATTGAGTTAAGTTAAAAGATCGTACATCTTAGAGATCAATTTATTTTGAATTTTAGCAGATAATGTATTGTATAATGCTTTTGTGCACGCCAAATTGGATTTACCTGGACACTATAAATAATTGAGAATGAATAAATGATAGTCTTATAACGTGCTTGAATATATTTTAAGACATAAATGGAGAAGATGCACCTAAACCACCAACTATGGAGTTTAATAATAATGCACCAGTCAAGTGACCTATTTACGAGTCAAATCAAAGAGTCATAGAAACTAACTCAACCCAATCTTTATTATAAAACTAATTTCTCTCTCTTTAACCAAACCAAACCCAACTTTTCACACTTATTAGCAACCTAACCTTAACTATTTTTATTAAATAAATACAATTTATAATTGCTCTTTTTAATTGAAAGTGACTAGAAATAAAAAATAAATTTTTAATAAATATACAATATATTTAATTTAAAATATTTATAAAAAAATAAAAAATATATATACTCAACCAAATCGTTTTTAAAGCGATGTGAGCTTCTCTATTGGTCATATAATCGGATAAACTTCCAATTCGTTGCGTAGAATATTGAAAGTTTTTTCATTATCTTTACTTTTGCTTCTTGTTGTTGATCAATATTTACTTTGTATTAAAAAATATATAATTTTTTATAAACTTTGTTTTTAATAAAATTTATACAAGTGTGTTCACAAAATAAACTGAATAAGACTATGTTTTTAGATTTTTTTAAAAATTTAATTATTAAAAATTATTATAAAAAATTAATATTATAGTTAAAACTAATTAGTGTGTAAAGAAAAGGAAAAACAAATTAAATAAAAGCCCAATAAGAAAGTGATATGTGTCATTGAGTGGGTTTACAAACTAGTTTGTTGTAGTGAACCGGCTTGACCTAAATTTTTGATTTCCTAATTTTTTTATTTCAACTAGTAATGCAAATCATATGTGGTTTGCATGGAAGTGGTATCATTAACTTATTATATCATCCTCGCTCAACTGTTAGAGCATTTTGAATAGGATATACTTTATCATTCGTAAGGTACACGTGGTCATCAATCTTGCATTAAAGCAACACTTTTTTTCTTTTTTTTATTCAAACAACATATATTATTATTCGTATAAATATGAGACCTCTAACTAATTCTACTCTTGTAGCTTATACTAATTAATACTCTTTTGTCCATGTATAAATATGAGACCATTTTTGAGGCACAATAAGAGTTTTTATTCGTAAGTAATGTTAGAGTTTCTTTAATCATTATAAAAATTTCATTGTCTCTGGGTTTAATATCTTCTTTTTGAAAGAAAATGGGTATTGAAATCCGATAATTTACGATCAATTCATTCAATATTTTCTTTTCTAAAGGACAACTTTTCACATTTAAATTATGTATTAGATATACTAATACCTTACCCAACTCATATAGGAAATCTTGGTTTAAGCTCTTCGCTATTGGATAAAAGATGCTTTATCTTTGCATTTATTAAGATTCTTTCTCCATGAGTGTCATAATTGAGACAGTATTAAGCAAGTTCTTCTTTTTCAAAAAGAAATCACAGACTATTCTTCTTCCTATATACTTCTTATGTATGTGAATATGAATCTGGCTTCCTCTTTCTCCGTAACCAATCTTCTCACTTACAATCAACATCTTCTGGAGCCCTTATTGAACAAATATATTTCTATGGAAAAATAGAACATCTTGCAGAAGTTTTTGTCAGGGCTTTTCAAGCTAATTTATGGTTGTTTAAAGATTCTTTCATGCATTATGTTAGGTATCAAGGCAAATCAATTCTTGCTTCAAAGTCCCCGCCGTGTACAGTGGCGGACCTAGGATTTTTTGACATTGGGGTCCCATTATTTTCGGCGTTCAAATTTTTTTGGTCGGTCGTTGTATGGGTCGGGTCGCGTCAAAGCTTTGTCATTGCGAAATAAAAAGTAAATAAATGCGGGTTCTAAATATTCTTTGTACCAACAATTTAGCATGACTAAACCCATTTCAGATATTTACTACATTTCTCACAAAATTCCTGATACTCGTTAAAGATAGCTCAAAATGTAAATAGCTAGACCATCTAAGTTATGCTTAATTAACTTATATTTTCTTTCATAAAACAACTCAATTCAACAAGAGTCTAGTAGTCAAAGCCAGTTTCGACCTGAACAAATTTAAAATTTAGAAAAAAGAATCGTTTTGACCCGAGCCAAATTGAAACATTCTTAAAATGAACCGTTTTTGCACGATCTAGACCGTGCTACTCTCCTCAAACCCCCTAACTCAATAAGTCTATAGCATGGCTCTTCTCTAAATCTATTATATATATATATATATACAAACATAAACAATACCCCATCTTCAAACCCATTCCCCATTCTTTTCAATGATTCTTGAATAATTAACCCTAGCATTCAAATTTTTAACATAACAAAGTCACAATCAAACAATAATATACAACATACAATTACCAATCTAAGTATATAATTGCATAAAATCAATCAATTGGGCATTGTTATTTAGCCCTAAAATTACCTTTGAGTTGAGGAAAAATCATAAAGCAATGACGACGGAGGAGCGCCGAGAGGGTGGATGTTGGCGGAGAAGCTCGGCGGCGGCAGGGGGGTGGGTGGGTGGCGGTTCGACGGAGGCTTGAGCAGCGTTGAGGAGTTGGGCTTGAGCAGCAAGCAGGGTTCTCTGTTTCTGTTACGATGTTATAAACTTATAATACCCTAATTACTAAATTGACTATTTGACTAGAAGAAAATTCAAAAAAAAAATAGCAAAAAAGAGTAAAAACGTTGTTCAGAAGCCTCGAACCTGGGACCCTCCGGACCTAAAACCGGGTTCTTTCCAACTAGAGTAGATATTTGATATGTATATAGGGTCCAAGTGCTAATTTATATGGGGTCTTTCAAAAATTATATCGCTTCTGAAGAAATTATAAAAAACATTGGTGTTAGGGACCCCGACGACTACTATGTAGGTCCGCCCCTGGCCGTGTAGCTCGATTGGTTAAGAGGGCGTAACACTTGAAACAATTCTTGCTACAAAGGAGATGTTTCTTTTGATTACTAAATGGAAATATTATTTTGTCAATATGCAACTATCTTTACCAAGTAGACTAATCTCATATAATATTTAAAAACCTCATTTAATATAATATTTAAATTTGTATATGTAACTTTGCTGGTAATTCTAAATTGTAATAGTATTAGTTAGTATCCTAGTTGGCTACTAATAAAATGTAAAAAAAACGGTTTTGTTTTTATAGTATAAGTAAGTAAGTAGATAATTGTTGGTCCGTCCAAAAGAAAAGATACTTATAGAAAGACTAAATATTATATTATATTATAAAGTTGTAAACTTTGAACGGTCTAATTATGAAATTTAAGTAATATAAATTAGTAAATTGTGATTCAGACTTTAGTAATCGAAAATAAATATAAGGGGGTGTTTGGGATTCCTTATTTTCATTAATTTTTAACTTATAAATTTTTGAAAAGTTAATAAGGTGTATAAGGTGTTTGGCAAACCATAAGGCCTTATGAATTTTAACTTATAAGGAAGGCAAAATAAAGGGGTTTTGAAAAGTTATGAATATATAATTTACTAACTTATTGGGTTTGATTTATCTGTTACACCCTCTAACCCTCAAAACTCATTACACTCATTTAAAAAAAATATTATTTTTAGTCATTTTGGTTTTCCCCAACACATAACTAATACAAAAATTTTTTAAAAACTTCTTTTAAAAAATTTATAATTTAATAAGTCCTTTAAAAAAATGTCCATGTTCACTTACAAAGTTAAGTGAAAGAATGCTTGTGAACAGTTATAAGCTTAAGGTGACAAATTTAGTAGATCTTTTTAAAAGCCCTCAGTTACAATCACTGCTAACTGAACTAATTATCGTATTGACCATTTTAAAAATCATAGGTTGGACCTGTTTGAAAACGGTCATAAATACGAACAAACTTGCATTTTTATTGAAGAGTTGTTAGTTATTAACTCATCGGAAACAGCCTCTCTATTCTTATGAGGTAAAGATAAGGCTGTCTAGATCTTGTCCTTCTTAAACCCTACCATAGCTATGCTATTGATGGAATATACTGAGTACGATGATGATTATGAAGAATTTCAACAAAACCTGATATGTAATTACCATGTTTTATCTTTAACCCCAGTTATTAACTCACCAACTTGCATTTTATTGAAGAATTGCCACTAACCGACTAATGCGATTCAAAAATCATATATCAATGGTTGATGTGATCTTTTATGTTTAATCTTATGTTTTGTAAAATGTATGTATAAAAGGCTATAAAAATGGAAAAATTCCTATAATATCCATTTTAAAAAATGATTTTCCAAATTTATCCACCATTTACAAAGAATTCCCAAAATGTTCATTACGTAAAAGACTGGACGACTTTTTAATTATTCAAGACGACTAGTTCATATAGCCAATAAAAAACGAACATGTGTCCATAAAGCTGACGTGGCGACTGGTTCGTAAAGCCAATCTAAGCGCCAACAAAGCAGTCAGCCCAAAGACTGCATTCATGTCTGTCGGGGCGACTAGATCGTGAACATGCCGACTAGATCGTGAAAACACCGACTAGATTACAACCGACTAGATCACGCTGTTAAAAACTCGGGCCGACTAGCATGTGGGACGACTAGATCATATCAAATGAAGATTGGAAAAAACATTGTCAAAAATTAGGGGCGACTAGATCGTGAACATGCCGACTAGATTAAAAACGAATGCCGACTAGATCACGCTATTGAAAAAACGGGCCGACTAGATTATCATAAACGCCCGACTAGAATGTTAAACCACAACCGGCCCGACTAGCTTGTAAATGGGTTTAGTCACGGGTGTATAGTAAAAAAAAATCATTTTAAAAAATAAAAAAATACTAATATTTTATACCAATGTTGTAAAAGTAGGTTTACAAGGCCGAGTACTCCCCGAGTACTCGCTAAAAGGTATGTCGCCGATGCGAGTTTCTTTAACTCCGCCTAGTTACTAAGAATCGAGCAAAAGTGATCAACTTCAGCCAGAAGTCACATCTAGTCAGTGAACTTGGGCCGATTTTAACTTTAAATTAATAAACATAATTCATATTTTTATATTATTAAAGAATAAATATCATTTTTTCAATTAATGATTAGTAATTTTTAGAAT